>NC_135088.1:945000-1002500 GCF_051107435.1 Chaetodon auriga
CAAAGACTGAACAGGGGGACACAGGTAGCCTGTCCAAAGCTAAGGGACACCCAGCATCACTAAAGCTCACTGACCAACACCTTGTGTGTTTAATCCATACAAAAAAGTGTAAAAACAGCACATTGCCGTGTGATGGAGGCTAACTGTTTCCCTCTGTTTCCAGTCTTTGTGCTAAGCTAAGCTAACCTGCAGCTGGCTGTAAACACACAGGCCTCAATCTGAACCAAAAAGGCATCTTTCCCAAAATGTCGAACTTTTCCACTGAAACTGATCAGTGTTGAGTGAATGAGTGAATGTGAATCCCAGTTGTGTTTGGAGTCGAGTGAAAGTGAGGAACAAAGTCAAACGTCTGCGTCCTGCAGCTGTGCTGCCTTCAGCGCTTTCAAACAAAATGCGAAATGACAGCGTTCTTCATGGAGCTGCGGGTTGTTTGCTGGATCTGCCCTTCACAGCTTCAGAGACTCTGATACTGAAACTTCATCAGACAGATAATTCATCGAGAATGAACATTTATCAAGCAAAGATGGCACTTATTCTCTGGTTCCAGCATCATGAATCAGCTTTTCTCAGTTTTAAGCAAACATTTCAATTCAACTAATTTATGTCTGGTTTTTCTGCGCCCTCCAGCGTGAGGAGGAGCTCAGGAAGGAGGAAGAGAAGAAGAAGGCGGCAGAGGAGCGGCAGCGCTACGAGGAGGAGCGAATGGAGCTGGAGAGGAAAGAGCAGGAGAACCGAGAGAGGAGGTACCGCGAGAGGGAGCAGCAGATCGAGGAGCACAGGTGAGGAGCAGATACACAAACACTCTGCGTCAAACTGATAAATTTGAGCCCGTCAGGTTTGACAGGTGGTCACGTCACACCCTTTTCCCTCTGATGATGTGAAACCTGATAACTTTGGCGTGGAAAATATTTTTCCAGTTCTCAGGAGTGTAAAGTGTCATCTGATGTGTGTGTTTATGTGTGTGAGAGCAGGAAGAAGCTGCTGGAGGAGGAAGAGGCCAGAGAGAGGTTGCGGAACCAGACCATCATCGTAAGTTTCTGTGTGTCATCTCGATACACACAACAGATACTAAAGAGAGTCAGGTGAGGGGCGGGTATGAAGGCTTCAGTTATTAATATCAGTGAAGCATCAGAGTTCATCCTGTTCATTCATTTCCCAAAAAACACACTTATCTGCATTCATAGCTTATTTACAGCACTCGTCCATCGATGGACTTTTTGAGTGATTGCAGACGAAGTGAAGACATGTTGTTCAGGTGTCTCTTCTGCTCCCTCTGCCCATCAAAACCATCACTTCCCCTCCCAAATGACCATGAAGGCGTCGTTTGCACGCCCACGGTTTTTGTGCCGGAGTCACGCTGCGACTCAGAAATGAAATCAATTTGCGAGACAGTGGGGTTTGTTTTTGAAGAGAGTGATTATGCGCCGTGTGTGCCTCACAGAAGGGACAGTTTATTCAGTGTGTGTGTGTGTGTGTGTGTGTGTGTGTGATTTATTTTGACAAGCGCACATAAAACTATTAGAACATCCTGCAATCAGCTGCCTGCTGCGTCGCAGCACAGCTGTGATATTTCAGATCATCTGCTGAACGTCTCACACTCTGTCCTGGTGGTGAGTTCATGCACGGCAGTTTGTTGATGATGGAAGTGGGAAGAAACGACCGGGCTGCTCCTCCACATGATAACACCCAGAGGAACCGTGATCCTCAACCATGCAGAGAGCAGAGTGTCTGACTGATGTCATACACCTTTAAACACCTCTTTGTCTGAAACATGGAACTGTTTGTCCGAAGAATTAGGTCCATACTGCAAATGCAACTGTTTACATGAGCTTAAATGAGAAAATAATGCTGCTCTGAGGACATTTTATCAATAAACTGACAAAAATTTATGTAAAAAGACGGGTTCACATGCGAAAGAAAGAGCGCAAAGTATGAGTTTATTTCATTTCAGATCTTTTGTCCCACAAGAGGAAATCCTTTTTTTATGATAAAAGCAATGAAAGCTGCAATACGAAGAATAAAGATTGTAAAAACAAAATGCTTGAAACTTGAACCTGTCGCACCAGATTTTAACACGGTATCTGCAGCTCTCGTCTAAAGGCATTAAATATTAGAACCTGTTCGAAAATCTTAATTTGATCCTCAAAACACTAAATTTTTCTGCTCTTCCGTTATATGAAGTAATATGAATCAAAAAATGCAGGTGGGAGACGTTACACACTAAACTAAACGGTGGGTTGCTGTGAGGGTGGATTGTGCTGCAGGAGGCTGTTTAATCATGAGTTTGACTGAAACTCCGTAAATGTCACTACTGCAGCTGCAGCGGCAGGAAGCTCATCGTCTCGTAAAGCGTGGAGTCGAGAGTTTTAGCAAAAACTTCAATGAATGAATCACTCTCAAATGATTAATCCACCCTTTCATTTCTGCCTCTAATTCAGGTCATTTGAATTAATTATATCATTAGAAATCACTGTTAAACACTGCTGGGAAGTACTGAAAATGTGATTTAATAATAGTTTTCATCTTTCATACTTGGGCCGGTACGATCGTGGAACAGGTGTTAAACTTCTTTCTTTTCAGTATTAAAACTAATAACATGTTGTCAGAAAGGCTGCTCCACCAAATGCAGCTTCACCAGATTTGTGAATGAATCTTTGGTACATTAATATTACACCTGTTAGATCACCTGCGATGTTTTTTTCACCGCTTTACACTGAAATCCTAAAAGTCCTCTTTAGCAACAAGTTTTCTTCTCCTCTGCAGGCAGCGGTGCCGAGCATCGAGGACCTCAACTTGGACAAGAAGGAGTCTGAGGTCGAGGTGAGTCTGACCGACAAACTGCATTAAGAGAGACTTCAAAACTGAAGACAAGAAAAGCTGCAAACTCGTTCATGTAAAGGTTAGAGAAATGAAAGGAAACACACACGAGTTCAAGTCGCTGAAGGAAAGGTGATCGCAGCACACAAACCTGTGTGAAAAGGGTTTTAAGGAGTGAGTGAATGGATGACACAGGTCAGTTTTTGGAAAGTTCAGGAGTGCTGAATGGAAGTTTGACCAACTGGAATGATCCAGTTTGACCTGTGAGGCAAAACTGTTTAATTAGATCAGTCTGGTCATTATTAGAGCTAAAGAGGGACTCGGAAATGATCAAAGCAGCTCCAAACAAAGACTCCCCCTACAGACAGGAACACACCTGCTGCTGCGCTGCTTTCAGCAGCAGCAGATGGATGATGGCTTTGTGTGGACAGCTGAGGGATAAAGCAGGAGGTCTGCTGATGTTCAGTACGTACGAGAGCAAAGTTCCTCCAGTCTCAAGCTTCTGATTCGACTGAAGAAGACATCATCAGCTTGATCTCTGTTTATTGGCTGCTACCAAACTGCTGGTGTTTCCGTCATCATGTCTTGTTTTTGCATTTCATTTTCATAATCCGCTCCATTTCGCACACACACCCTCACAAGCCACACATCTGCACACCAACCCTCAAAACCACCTCCTCCTGCCAAGTTTACCCCCACCCCCACCCCTGCCCTCCACCCTACCCGACAACTTTCATCTTCCACCGTTTTCTACATTATTCTTATTGTTTGAGGTCCGACTGGCGCTCTTGTAATTAGATCTCCTTGTTGCACTTTCTTCTTCTGCAGTGATATAATGATTTTCTGACTGGAGACCTGGCGCCACCTACTGCTCATCGCGATGAACCCACTCCGAATAACTCGCTAAAACTTGATTAAAACTTTCGATGCATTTGGATTAAACCCAGCTGGTGAAGATAATGAGCTGCTGTATCTGTGTGTGTGTGTGTGTGTGTGTGTGTGTGTGTGTGTGTGTGTGTGTGTGTTTCCAGGAGGCGAAGGCCATCATCGCTCAGCGGGCAGGAAACCCCAGAGAGTTTTTCAAGCAGAAGGAGAGAGCCATGACCATCAGCGTCGACACCTCGCCCATCTCCGTCCACAGGACCGGTAAACACTCCGAAACATTTAAAGATCGTGAAAAGGTGTTTGAAAAAGAGTGAATGACCAACAGGAAGAGATCCCGTCTTCTGGAGGAGTCCACGCTGTGAAACCACCAGACAGAAAGTCACTTTTCCACCTGACTTTGATTTTAATTTTGTTGTTCGTCTGCAGCGTTTGTCATAGCCTCAGTGGCGGGGGGGTCATTTCCACTCGGGACTGCTGGAACTCGTCCCCCTCATTTATCTGTCCCTCCATTTTTACAGTTTCATGGTGATTTTCTCCCTGAAATGTCCTCAGAAGCTCACTCAGTGAGCTTTACGAGCAGCACAAAGAGCTGGACATTTTGTGCCCTGGGTTTCGTCTCTCAGGCGACATAGTTGGATATACTTGCTGAGGTTTTGACCTCGTCAGACTTTTTCTTGTCTTGCAGCTTTGATGTAGATGAAGCTGTGCCAGAAATCAAATCTCTCCTCTGCATGAATGCATGAATTGAACAGTAAAAGTCCAGTTCTTTTTATAGTAGAGATGCAAATACACATTTATCTATCGTTATCAGGTTAAATATGATTTGAAATATTCTAAATCTATTAAGCAGAGATTAAAAGTTTTTGCAGGGCTGCCATTATTTTGTCACATATTTCATCAGACGCAGGAGATTCCTGCCATGCAAACACTTGACATTTATTTAATTGGACTGAAAACGATGTTTCCTTTTCTGGGATTCATTATTCTGAAGAGGAATGTGAACTTAGACGCGTGACGACAAAAACCAACAAACTCCGTCAGCATTTCATTCCTGCCTAACTGCATGCTGTCAGTCAGTGTGTTTAAAGCCACACTAACCACTTTTCTTTCCTTCTCTCCTCTTTTTTTCTTTCTTCCTGTCTTTCTTTCTCTCCTCGCCGGGTTTCTTCTGCTCTCTTTGTGTTCACCATCCTCTTCGTTTGTTTATTCACCCAATCCTCTGCTCTCTGTCATCTCTGATTTCTCCATTTTGTGAAAACGACTTCTTTCATTTCCTCCTCCGTGTGTCTCTTTCTTCTTCATGGGTTTCCACGGGAGTCTCTGCCTTTCCCACAATCCTCTTTGCTTCTTTCTCCTCTGGGGCTGAACTTCTTGTGTCTTGACCTGACCTCTCCTTCCTTCCCTCTACTCTCCCCCGTCTCTTGCTCTTTGTCTGTCTTGCCTTCCCGTCTCGTCCACATCTCTCTGTCCTGCTGCGTCGCCTCGTGTCTTTTGTTTGTCTTTGTGTGTTTGAATCTTCGTGTTCGGCTGCGTGTGGCTGTGTGTCGCCCCCCCGCCCGCCAGGCCGTTTGGACAGCCCGTTCTTGAGGCAGCAGCACAGTCCCAGCAGCCCCAGTCCGACCCCCCCACCGCGGGGCGCGTCACCCCTCCGCACCCCGCCACACGCACGGACGCAGCCCGCCGCTGCAGCCGGTAGGTACAGCACATAACCGATAAACAGCAGAAGAAGAAGACCGATGGACACCAGCAGCTTGGTCGAACATCTCTCCTCCACAAATACAGAGGCTCAAGTAACAAAGATGTAGTAATGGAGGGTGAAGCTGCATGTGAATTCAAAATGTAAGCAACCAAGACAAAAGTACGTTTACATGCACTCTGATATCCCATTCTTGAGTCTTATTCTGGTTTTGATCATGTTCTGGACTCCATGTTGACATGAAAGACAAGTAATCTTGTTATTCTTGTATTTCATAAAAACATCCTACACATAGCGAGACTCATAGTTAGAAGAGTTTGAAAAAGTAAAAGATGTTCTTCCATGAGGCCCTTTGTCTCTCAAAACCAGAATAAGGTCTCATCTAGGTTATAAAAACCAGGACATAATATTCACACTCACAAACACAAGCAGAAAACTCTAAACCTGATCACATCGGGATACTAGAGTGCAGACAAACCTCCATTTCCACTTTGAATTGAGGATATGAGCGTTACAATTACACAGCATTTCCATTAATGAGGAATCAGTGTGAGGTGTATGTCCACCTGTAACAGAGGTGATTGTGATGCTGAGAAGACAAGCCGTCCTCCACACTTCAGCCACTGACCCTGAACAAACAGACGCACATGTGACATTTGAGGCTAGCTGCTAGCTGCTAGCTGCTAGCTCGAATCACGTCAGACTTTATTATTTAGATTTTGTTTCCGGCATAATGTCACTGAACTAAAAAAAAAACAAAAACAAAAAAACAAAACTTAGTTAGGTATTTATGTACAGCAGGATTAAATGATGCCTCTCAGACCAACATGGTTTAGCACTTTCTCAGCCCACATGCATTTTCATCATGTCACTTTTAGCATTTCATTTTCATAATCCACTCCTCTTAGCACACACACATTCACAAGCCACACATCTGCGCACCAACCCTCAAAACCACCTCCTCCTGCCAAACCCTGCCTTCCGTTCCCGACTTCTTTACTTTACAAGTGACTGATTCTCATTTTAAAATTCTGAATTCAGTCTGATAGTTTATATTTTTCTTCTTGTCAGCGTCCCATAAAAAGACCCAAACCTAAAAAAGAGACCAGATTTGTGAGTTGTTTTTAAAGTTTCCGTCTTCAGTAGGAACCAATGGGCTTGGAGCTGACAGCCACAGACAGGAAGTCAGACAGCACTGAGAGACGGACTGACGTGTTGCTGGTTTTGGTCCTTTCATGGGATTTATTGGCAAAAAGAACAATTTCATCTCCTTCAAACTCTAAAAAAGAGCAAGAATCCTTAAAAATCAAGTCAGAAAGGACAACCAACGCTGGCCTTTGCTGTGTGTGAACAGAAAGACCTTTACATGTAGTTTTAGCGTGGATGCTAGCTGTCTGTACTGTGTCCCACCATCAGATCTTTTCTTTGTTGTTTACCAAGATTCTTAATATCAAACCCAACTCAGAGCTCACCGTCTTTTGGGCTTGTGCTCTTGCTACCTTCCCATTAAGCTAACGTGCTAACACCAACCTTTCACCAACTGCTAAGTAGACAAAAGAATAACCTTTTATGGCTGTAAACCATAAAGCTGTTTGTCGGTTTGTGTGATAGATGTTGAGTCTGTCGTCCCCTTGGTCTCCATCCTTTAGATGTCGTCCAGTCAGCTGCTGATGTGACATTATTTTTGTGAATCTTTGTGTTTTTTCCTGATGTTTTATGGTTTGAATTAGCATCAAGCTAACTTCTCTCAGGGAAAAAGAGGCTGTTACTTTAACTGCAGAATCTCACTGGTTTTCTTTCACCTCCTTCTTCTTCTCATCCTCGACCTCTCGCGTCTCACCTTGGACGGCATCACCTCCCTGCACACAAACACTCAAATGCACACTCCTCCTGCTGCTTTAATCCTGACCGACTGACCAACCTGTGAGTGTCTGTGTGTGAATGTGACGTTGTCGAGCCGCCCGCCAGTCGCCACCGCTGTCTGTCGGGCTTTGACTGAATGTGGATCTTTGCTCTTTGACCTCAGTGGACTTGATCTAGTTATCATTCTGTTTAAAGACCATAACGGTGATTTTAAATGTTTTACACATAGACTGTATAATAAGTGGACAGAGCTTCCGGATCTGAAAAGTGAGGCCAATGCAGAAGTGCCCTAAACCTGCATTATGTCCAATGGCCAGCAGGGGGTGACTGCACTGGATGCCTGTTGCGTCTATTTGATCTCAATCTCTGTTTTCAAGCCTTCTTCCACAAAACATGATGTTCATTTGCATCAATATAAAGGTGAAGCAGTCCTCTCCAGCTTAAACCGCTCGTCCAAATATGGCTCCAAAAAACCAAGATGGTGATGCCCAACATGCCAGACTCGAGGCCTCAAAACGCTAGTACACAAACCAGTGGGTGGCATCGCAATGGCTACGTCCACTGCCTTTATACAGTCTATGGTTTGAACCCATTAAAGACAAGTATCAAACACCCGACATCACTGCAGACCAACCTCTAGAGCACATCATGTTTTGTAGATAGGCTTACATTCTTTCAAGAAACCTTTGATGTCCAAGACTTTACAAATCAGCTGACAGACAGTTAAAAAAATAAAAACATGGAAGTTGTAAAATGTTTTGCAGCCGAGTGCATCAA
Organism: Chaetodon auriga; assembly: GCF_051107435.1. Taxonomy (NCBI): domain Eukaryota; kingdom Metazoa; phylum Chordata; class Actinopteri; order Chaetodontiformes; family Chaetodontidae; genus Chaetodon; species Chaetodon auriga. The sequence continues at coordinate 953,039 of NC_135088.1, forward strand.
CCAAGACGGGTTTTTCCAAGCAGTTCTCACAACTGCAGAACCAACGAAAATGATGAACTTTAGCAAAATATCAAGGCGACTAAATGATTAAATGTTTATTAACTTGAATGGTGAGTTCACAAGTAGGTAGCTTTGGTTTATCTGTCAAGGTTTTGAGATATCTTTCTGCCTGCACACTAATTCAATGGAGGTGAATTACGGATTTTTCACGACCTTTAAAAATGACCGATCCCTTTTCTGTGGATTGTCCGGAGTAACAGGGTCAGTTTAGTGTCGGATCAGTCAATGCTGGGAGCAACTCAAACGAAAATCCATTCGTCTCCACTGTCACAGAGATGGGAGGCAGAAATCTCAAAACTATGTTGTTAGTTATAATTATTAATATGTTGTTTTGTGAGAATCAAGACTTGGAAAATGGTCATCAATAATGTAGTTAGTGGACATTCAGACCTCCTTTATGGTCTGCAGTGTGTGTTATTGCATGTCTGCAGCTGCAGTAATAGCAGATACTATGCTGGGTGGGCAAAAAACCAGTTCATCCCTTTCTTGAGTGACAGCTGACAACAAAGACAGTCCTCTCTAAATTCAATATGTCCTTTAATATAAAAGCGTATTGACAATCTTCTGAACTGATTTCCATCGTCAGTTTTTGACCCCCAGGTGAATTGGAGAACCCACCCATGCAAGGCCCCGCTGAGCTGGATGTGATTTGTCATTTCAACATCTCAGTCAGCCGTTTGTTTCCAGTCAAAGTGACTCTGTTGTTCTTCATCCGTGCTTTATTGTGTTCGTGTCCTCTGGAAAGTCTCAGAACAGGACGTCTGACTTCAACAAGCATGAAATCATTCAGCATCTGAGAAACAGTGATGTTTTCCTGGTGGAAGTGATTCTCTTGGTCGTGACCGACGCTGTGTCGATGTTTGTCATAATGACTTGTATTCCTGGATGTGGTGTCGGCTTTGTGACTGTGACTCGCCCACAATGTGATCGTGTGCATTGATGGCTTAGTGATGAATGTTCATGCAATTTCTGACGATTGTTCCATGATTTGCTGGATTATAGTGATTGTGTCCTAGTTTTGGTGATAACTTGCATGGGATCCTTGTTGGACTAAACCACTCTACGGTTCAGCATGTGTGCAATGGTGTCACATGACAATTCAGTGTCCTGCACTGCAATTCAGAGACAAAGTCTCACATGTTTGGCATGTGGTGTTTGCTTCCAGGCACTGTCTGGTGATATCCAAACAAATGTCAGTCAAACCAGATCAGATAAAGAAACAAAGCCAAGAGCTAACGGCCACGCTAGCGGCTCTGTGAGGCTGTACCTAAACACAGTGATACTTTGTGCTAAGTGCTAACATGCTGAAGTAAAATGTCAGCATGCAAATTAGCACTAAACACAAATTACAGCTGAGCTGATGGAAATGTCATTAGTTCTGCAGGTATTTGGTCATAAACCAACGAAGCTAGAGCTAGATGAAAAGTCAGTGTGTCACCAGAGTCATTAGGATTCATCCACTGGAGACCAAGAATGTCTCAACCAAATTTCATGGTAATCCATCAGATGCTTGTTGAGATATTTCATTCTGGACCAAAGTGGTGAACCTTGCAGACTGACATCCCTTAAGCCAAGCTGCTAGCGTGGCTAACAGTAAAGCTATAATGGCTTCAACACTTTCTTACCTACCACACACTAAATGTCTATCAAAATAAAACTTTTAATGTGAAGGAGTCTGACACAGCCGGGTGATGTCACCAACACAGGACCTTTGAATTGCAAGCAGAGGTTCAGGGGTCTGACTGTGTCTGTTTGCTGGTCGTCTGACAGCAGAAGTGATGTGATGGCTGTGACCTCATGTCCTGTCATGTTGAAGTAACACAGGAAGTGACCGAGGAGGTTAGAAAATCAGACAGCTTTACAGATTTGAAGATACATTCATCATTCATAGTTACGCAGCAACCTTCTGTGTTAGTTCAACATATCTGGTTAATGAGTGTTACTCTGTTGTTCTGGGGATTTTGGTCAAGACGTTTTCTCTGTACCTTTTCGATGTTGTTGCTCCATTCTGTTCCTGTAGGGGACGACGTTGACGACGAAGCGAGCACAGAGCGTAACGTGGCCGCGGTGTCGCCCATTCCTAAAATAGTCACCACACCCATTAAAGAGGACTTCAGAGACGAGGACGAGGGCTGCAGAGACGAGTGGGGTAAGAGTGACAGTGAAATCAGTGTCCTCAGGCAAAGGTAACAGGCACCCAAACTTAGTCCAGCTAAGGTAGATGTTTTCATGACATCAGACGGTGACCGACTGAGTTTAGATAAAACATAAATTATTATTAAATTACCATTTTGCCTGTTTTCTCCTTCAGATTCGGTGCCAAAGCAGGAGCAGAAACCGCCGGTCCAGGAGTCGACGCCCACCAAGCCTGTGCAGAGCGTCGCCCCGCAGGCCCGCAACGCTAACTTCTCTGTGTGGGAGTCCGGGACAGACAGCCTAGTCGACCTGTGGGACAGCAGCTCCGGCGCTCCTCCTCCCACCCAGTCCTCCAATCTGGTGGACCTGATGGGTGACGTCCCCGGCGACGACGTCCGCCCCAGCAGCGCAACCGCCAGCGGCAAGCCTCAGCCCCTCCTCAGCTTCGATGAGATGATGGACGGGACTCTCTGCTCGGGCACTGGCGCCGAGGACGACCCCACCAGTCTGGTGGACGTGATGGCCTCGGACCAGATGACCCTCAGCTACCAGCACGCACTGCAGCATGCGTCCGGGGAGAGGCAGGAGCTGGATGATGGACAGCTGCTGATGACCAATGGGGAGATGCTGCTGAAAGAAGGGACTCAGGTCAGACAGGTTAATGCAGCTGCTGTGGATTCAGTTTTCTCTCTTCTTGTCTGTTAATAGTTGTTTTCTCTCTGAACAGGCGAGTGAGGGCTATTTCAGCCAATCACAGGAGGAAGAATTTGGCCAATCAGAGGAGTCTTCAGCTAAACCTGCACCGGTCTTTTATAACAAGCCACCAGGTGAGAAACTTATCTGGGAAGAAAATTGCTGTAAATTTTTTACCTTTACTTTGAACGCATCATTTCTTATTCACTCCTTTTCGTCTCGTTAATGCAAACTCAACACTTCCTCCATGTTTGCCTGCGCACAAATGTTTCAAATTAAAAGTTCTAGCAGCTCAATGTACAAAGTGCCTCCCTTTCCTGGTAGGCTTTTATTGTGAAAAATCCACAAGAGGTGTCTTGCTGTATTGATGACGTTTGGATTGATGGATTGGAAATAATAAGTGAATGAAAACCGTATTTTAATTTTTTCCAATGTAGACATCTCATCTCTCAGTGGTTTATGGTCTTTTTTAGTGACTGGCCTTTCATTTTTCATGCAGGTAATGACTGCTATGTTCGTCTCAGCCACTATTTGTTTTTAGAATTTAAGGAAGACCTCAAATTTCAGCCTTGGTTCAGTTTGGCTCAAAATGTCTCACGTATATTGAGGCTGTAGTTTGTGGTGCTGTTGGATTGTATTGTCTTGCACTGGCAGCTGTTTCTATTATTGTGTCCACCCACTTTTTATGAATGTGAGTAGACAAAATAACAGATTATTTATTCATACCAGGAATAAAATGTGTGTGTGTGTGTGTGTGTGTGTGTGTGTGTGTGTGCGTGCAGAGATTGACATTACGTGCTGGGACACGGATCCCGTGGTCGACGATGACGATGACTAAGCGGCCAATCAGACCCCACCATCGGACCAAGAGGAAGTAGGAAGTGCGCTTCATGAAGAAACAGATTTTTTTTCTAAAAAACAAAACGCAAACAAACAAAAAAAGTAATAATAATAACAAATCTTGCATCGAAACTACTTCTGTATTATCTTTTAGAGGGAAAGAAAACAGTAGCCACCGATAAAAGGGTTTGAGTTATCCTTAAACTGGTTTGAAGGCTCAGTTATGGGTTTTTTCAGTGTGTTGGTTATTTTATTTATTTTTTCTTTTCTTTTTCTTTTTTTTTTTTTGCTATGCACATGTAATAGCTGGGAGCGTTGGACTTTGTTTGTGTAAATCATTTATTACACATTAACGTAGCGCGCTGCTGCATATTAGAGACAATGAAGCCCAGTGTGTGGCAGGCAGCCGACACATCTAGTCTGTAGTGCTTTAATAACACCCTATAAACTAATCATTACAGCTGCCATGTATATCCTCACTGTTTCTTTTCTTACCTCTCTCTCACCTCCCTCCTTCCTTCTGCCTTCCTCCCAAAATATTCACCTCTGCAAGTCAGTTAATCTTGTCTTTAGCCCTCACTTTATTGGAAAAAAGGTGAAATATTCTATTTATTGTGGAGTATTTGAACGTCTTTCGCGAACAGCTGAAGGGACTCTGTGGAAATCAAATCTATTCTCAACATGAAATTCCTGACGCAAGTCAAATTTTGGCTCCTTTTTGACCTTTTTCACTCCTTTTGTATGATTTTAAGACTGAATTCAAGATTAAATGGCTTGTAAATCTGGTGGCTTTTTTCAGTGCACTTTTATTTCTTCCTCTTGCCCCCTCGTGGATGAACTGCAGCTTCTCAATCAGCCCTCCCCTCTGCTTCCATGAAATGCATCATTTTTACCCCACTTATATATTTACACAAGCAGAAAAAAGATTTTTTTGCATCTAATCTAGATGAATATACTGTAGATATTTTTCCAAGTGTTAACAGTTTTTTAGCAGTTCGGCTTTGTGGTGATGAACACGAAGCCTCCTTCAGCTTGTGCACAGTATAAAAGAACACGACGAATCCTTTGTATGATTCTTAACCTCTGAAATTCTCTAAAGGCTAAAAATGAGAAAAAGTTCCCCCAGGTCCTTCATTTTTGGACAGCAGTCGGCACAGTTCCTCTTCAGAGTCAGGGAGGTTTAAAAAGATGAATTTTAATCTTTATTTCCTGCAGCTGCTGCAGATGTTAGATCCTGGATGACAGAGGGAAGCTGGGATGAAACCACTGGGAGCAAACTTGGGTCACACGATGCTCGCAAATCCTTTTTGTCGTTTTAGTTGTTTTAATCTGCGCGGAGAACCAGATTTATCACCTCACTGCTGGTCTGATTGTGTCAAATCGTAGTGTTGATTTTAATTATAGACGCTGAGCTGCAGAACGGAAACTGTAGAAACCTGCAAGGATGGAAACATACGAAGTTCAACGAATACAAGCGAGCAAACAATACATTCACTGTCAGAAAATCATAGCAGAGGGTTTTATTTAGCAGGCAAGAAACATCTAACAAAGACATCTTTGAGTTGCATTATGGGAAGTGTAGGATCCATTGTTTTTAGAGCTCATGTGAGGGACCAGAGCACTGACTCAAGCACTGTACTTCAGTACAAATCTGAGGTACTTGTACTATACTTGAGTGCTTTTTATATTTTTACTCCACTGCATCTACCTGACAGCTGTCGTTACCTATAGATTCAGGTTTACATTCAAAACACACAATCAGTGAGTAAGATATGATATGATGACTTCAGTACTTTAACTAAATTAACTGGAGTATTTTTGAAATGTGGTTTTGTTGTTTTACTTAAATTATAGGTTTTATATGTTTTTAAGTGCGTCTTAAAACTTTTCTCACGAGCTCAGCTGAATCTAAAATGAGGCTTCGCAGATAAAATCTTTAGTACTGCGTTTGCTCTGTGTTAATATTCCTCAGCCGTGCAAACGCTGGAGGCACAAAGAGGAAACTCTGTCCCTGACAGACTTTAATGTTGGACGATTCCTGCTTGGTTTGTCTGAAGCTGAATTCTGTAAAGCACGTTGACACATAATCCAGCAGTTCCAGCAGTCAGTAACCTCTGAGCAGCATGTGGGCATGTAAGCGTCTGAATCCTTCCTCTGTTACCACCTGGGACCAACAGTTAGCAGATCCTGCACCGTGAAGGTCTGTGAGGCAGAAAACAAGAGATGCTGATCAGTAGAAGCTGAAAACATGTGCTCAGTTTCTTAAAATGCAGTTACAAACATCTGTGCAGGTGCAGGCAGGATGGACGAGCCCTCGAACAGCAGGACACGTCCAGCTTTCTTTCAGGAATCTATTTGGAAACGTTCCTGGTTCTCCGTGCAGCTCAAAACTCTAGAGCTCTCTGACCCTCGCCTGCTGCCTGCTTTTGTTCTGTGCCAATGCAAAAAGCACCGTATGTGTTTCATTTTTTATTTTTTATTGATGTGATGTTTAGTTGCCCTGGAAACTGTAGTGAGAGGCGGGGCGGGCTGAGATGGGAAGTGTGTGCGTGTGTGTGTTTTTAATACCTGTCAAAAAGTGTGCTAGAATTGATTTTCAGGACCTTTTTGAATATTAGCAACGACAGTGTTAGTCTTTTTTTTGCTGTAAATTCCTGTAGAAAATAAAAACTCCTAGGCAATAATAACACCTGTGTGTGTGTGTAGAGCACCTGGATACTGTGCGTGTGTTCACCTGACAGTGTCTCAAACGCATCTGCGGATTATTTGGCTCGTTCGTTCACACTCCAGCTGATCCTGGTGTGGGACCCGGTTTGATTTGCACCTCTGCATGATCATGATCAGGGGACTCTGCTCACATCCAGCATTCACTCACTTTTATTAAATCCTGTGAAATGAGGCTCCATTAGTGAATAAATATGCAACTACTTCATTTTATTTTCCCATTTTGTCTCATCATTCATAACTGTGTCGCCCAGTGAGGATTTATCTGGTGATTTTCAGGTTAATCTTGATGAAGGTTAATCTGAGAAGTGTCTAGATTACAGTGTTTCAGCAGCGTATGAGTATATTTCTTGTAACTTTTCGTCCAGGATTTCTCTGACGTCATTTAGTCTGATGGACAAAAAGCTCCATTTCGATCTATAGAAGCACTGCAAAAAGTCAGCCCTCAAAAGCAAGAAAAAAAGGAACAAAACTGAGGAAATATTGCTTAAAATAAATCAACAGAACAAAGAAAGTTCACTTTCCAAGTAAAATGGTCTACTTTCAAAGAAACCACAGGCACCTTAAACATACAGGCACCAGAATAATAACATAAAAAGAATATTTGTTTGGATATGAAGACTCCAAGAGGGCAGTTCAGTACTTGTTTGTTGATCAAACATTAAGTTACTCAGAACCAGCTCTCAGTAACAAGTTCTAATGTCTTATTAAGATAATTAAGGACAGAAAAGCTTCGGAAACAGGTGAAATGCTCGGACATAAACATCAAGCTCATATTTCTTTGATTTCAAACAAATGCATGGACAAACGCCTGGAACTCCCCACCAGGCAGAACTGAAGCAGCCTTCTGGGTGAGAGGCCAAACGTCCTCTAGAACCACAGGTGAGTCCAGCTGCCTGTGGAAGCACGCAGAAGCACCATGACCTGGATGAATGACACTCTTCACAGGCGTAGTGGATCGGAGGAAAAGGCGCAGAGGCACATCTCCATTTTACAAAATAAAATTAAAATGAGCTGATTTTTGCTTGTGGTTCACATCTCCACCACTAGATGACGCCACTGTATTTGCTTTTCGCTGCTGGACTCTGAGAGGACGTTTGTTTCCTCTGGTCTCAATGAACCGCTGACAGTAAACGTCATAGAACATCTGTAACCTCTGCAGCACTTTTCCTTCTGCTGATGTTCAGAGTAGATTTCTTCCTACAATTCTCCCAATCATGACCTCAGATTGTCCTTTTTTCAGTTTTACCTGCCAGAAAGGTCAAAGTCCAGTCAGGCAGAGAGCAGAACACTTCCATGTAGCTACAGCGTTAATGTCTGCCAGCCTTTAAAAAGCTAGATTCAGGCTGGAGTTTAACCCTCCGTTCATCTGTTTTTCCACCAAGGTGTCATGAAAAGGACCTTGAGGTCCGTTAAATCTGATCATTTTTAATTTGTTACTCATCATTACAACATGATTGACAGGTTCAGAGCAGCCTGATTCACAGCTGCAGCTCTTCATTTCAGCGTCAAGGTTCCACGTGACTCAGAGTTCATGATTCTGTGTTTTAAACCTGCCACATTTATCAGACTGAGATATTCTTTATTTAAAAAGTTTAAGATTTAATGATTTTACATGCAAACATCTTGACCCTTGATAGCTCCTCTCATTTAAAGGTGGAGAGACTCTCGAGAATACTGGATCATCATTGTGACGATAATGTTGGAGTAAGAGGAGAGAGTGGAGTTCCTTCCTCTTACCTGCCTGCTGCTCCACACTCCAACCCAGCAGGGGGCGGTACGTGGTTAGAGGAGGATAAAAACTCTTAAAAGTACATAACTTACAAAGTGGGGGGAAAAAAAAAAAAAAAAAAAAAATTTATGGTCAACTGGGAGCGTAAGTCTGTCTTCATGGTGCTGACTCGACTTTATTGACGCTGCAGTGGCAGTGAAGGAAAATTCAAAGCTACTGTCCGAAAGTACACGATGGCGCCTCCAAACGCAAGTATTCCTCCAGCTCTGCCAAAGGAAAACTGAACAAAATGAAGACGGAGAGCCGAAGTGGTCATTCAGGTATGTGCCGAATTCACAAGAGGGAACAAATAATTAAGAATTTGTCAGGCAGTTTTGAAAAAAGCTGATAAACTTTCCCCTAATTCAACAATTTCACGATTTGTTAAGGGAGTCTGGGAATTTTCGCTCCAGGTACAAATTGCAGTTGCTGTTTTGGTAAAATTTTAAAATCATTAAAATTGTACTTCTTTCAAGGAATGTAAGTTGTGGAATTAGTTGAAACAGTGTGTTCAGCGATACACTGAACCTTCATACTTTTACAACGTGCCAGAACAAACAATATTAGAGACTATTTTTTTACAAACATATTAAAAACTTAATGTGTTACTTTGCCGAATTTACAAGAGAGGACAAATAATGAAGAATTTTGCATACACTGCCTTTGACAAAGTTTAGAAAGTCCAATAACTCAACAACCCACAAAATTTGATGATTTTTAAATGGAGTCTGGTACTTTCTCCCCAGCTGACCAAGAGGTATATTGCAGTCACTGTACTGTTTAGATTGTGCTCCTTCTTCTTCTTTAGTGTTCCTGTTACAGCCAGTAACACAATACAGTTTCTCTCTCTCACATACCAACAATGTCCAGACATGTTTAATAGTTATTTTCACTTTGAGAGCCTGTGTGATGAACATCAACTGAATGTTTACTACAAATGTGTGTTTTGTGTGTTAATGTCATGTAAGGATTATACCCACTTGACAGACTGCAGGAACGGCTTTGCCACATTGTGGTACAATATCAAAGAGTCGGAATGTTGTCAAACAAATAACAGTTTTATTAGATTAGATGGCACAGCTTAATCAATGCGGGAAACCTCACTTGCCACCTAATACATGCACTGCATCCACAGTACACAAATAAATACATAACACCATGATTAACATGACATGGAACTACACCACATCTGAAAGTGTTCATTAAAAAATCTGAGTCTCGAGTCGCTCACTGAATGTCCATTAAAAACATTGTGTAATGCGCAGCCTTCAAAGTACAGAACCGTTTTTTTGTTCGGCCCTTCTTTTCTGCAGGGGCCTCCAGAGAGTTAGGCTAAGTCAGTCGCTGAGCCCGCCTTTGATCATCTTATTGATCCTGTTTTTATGATGCTGCCCCCCCAGCAGAGCACAGCATGAAAGAGAACACCAGCAGAAGAAAACCCAAAGAAGCCTCTTGCTGATATAGTTCAATATACTCTATAGTGAAAGTAATGAGGGCCCCAAAAGAAAATCCTGCTTAGGGCCCCCTGTCGTCTCGAGCCAGGCCTGTTCCTATTATACAGGACCTTAAAGATTTCAGGTGGGCCTGAGCTCTGGTGTTTTTTTCTGCTGATTTGAGCAGATCTCGTCACGTCTCTGCTTTGAGTGAAAACCCAGAACAGTTTTGACTGATGTTATTAATCCTTGTACTGGATTAAATCTTACCCCCGTTGCTGTTATTGCTGCACAGGTCATGTCTTTGTGCCTTTGACCCTGACAGCTGATTTTGGAGAGAAAAGTGTTTCCCCTGAGCTGTTTGCTGCAGAGATGTGGTGGTTGAGGCGGGAGGCGGCTGGGTTAACTGTAATTAGGCTGACAGACGGGAATACTCCAAAGGTTGTCCGATCAATTGGTTGGGCCACTCAGTGAGCAGCCTCCTCTAATCACTCATTAATCAGTGGAAATGAGCTCTGATTAAACTCTGTGACAGTGATTCTGAATGGAGGCCTGAGAGGCTGCAGGTTTTCTTCCACCTCATTTCGCTCAGTACGTCTTCAGAGAGACGAGCTGAGCTGGGTCCGACTGCTAAAACACGACTGTGAGAGGCACGGATGTGGGCCTGAGGGCCCCGTGTCTCCACGTTAAACATTTAATCTGAGCGAAGGTAACATCCAGAAGACGAAGGGAGGAGCTCACAATGCCTGCATGAAAGGTGGCTGCGAAGCCAAGCGAGTGAAAGGGCAAGGTGACCGCTCACAGGCTGAACACTGTAGCTACACCGAAGCAACGAGCCCAAACTGAGCTGTATGCTTCAGCCTTTTTATTCTCTGCATGTTATCAGCATTTTGTTGCTGTATAAAACATAAATAAAACACCATGTGATCATTTGCTAATTCTTTCTGGCATTGAAAACAGTACAAAGATGATATATTTAATGTTTTACCTCATCAGCTTCATTGATTTTTGTAATTATTTGCTTATTCTGAATTTGATGCAGCAACACGTCTCAAATAAGTTGGGAGGAGCAACAAAAGACTGGGAAACACCTGTTTGGATCGTTCCACAGGTTGATTGGTAACAGGTGAGGGGATCATGATTGGCTATAAAAAGGGCATCCTGGAAAGGCTCAGTGTTCACAAGCGAGGCTGGAGAGAGGTTCCCCACTCTGTGAACACATGATAGGATGAAGGATGTGACTGCATGAGCTCAGGAACACTCTGTGAAACTTAAACACAGTGTGTATGAAAACGATTGAATTCTCTTTTTATTTACATTTTAGTCCCAACTTTTGTGGAATCAGAGTTGTAGATAACTAAAAGGAAGCAGTCTGCCCAACAGCTACTGATACTTCATGACTGCAGCTACACACACACACACACACACACACACACACTGATGAGCTGGCAGTCGTTCACACACAGCTGAGAATCACACCTGAGATCTGGTCCACAGTTAATTAATGAACAGCCTCCTTCAGTCAAACATTCACTCGGAGCTGCAGACGGTCCGCTCCAACATTCAGACTGGAAGTTATTTTCTATTTGTTTTTCTGCCTCTGGTCGTTTCTGAACACCTTGTTTTGCCGTCTCACAGCAGAAAACTCATTTCCATTCCTGTGTTTTCACTGCGTTGAGCAGCTTATCAGTGTGTTTTACAGCAGTTCAGTGGAGCCGTGAGGAGGAAACTGCTGCTGCTGCTGCTGCTGCTGGTTTTCTTGCTTCAGTGTCATTTAAATGCTAATCACCGTCACATCATACCAGGTTTAAAAATGTTCTGCTGTGTCTTTGAAATTCTGTTTACAAACCAAATTCATGACAGCTGAAAGCATTTTTTGCAGTGGGTTTATTCATAAGATGTCTGGATATTTGTTAGAAGTTTAATATTTGTAGAAGATTTCCTGTCAGAAGAGCAGATAGTTCATAATGATCCTCTCTGATTGGTCGGTGATGCCATCCAGCTGCCAAACGAGGGAAAATCAATTCAGAGATTTCAGCAGTAAAGAAGAAAAAACAACATTGATGCCTTGAAAAATGATCTTGCATTTGGATGCTAATAAAACAACGAACTAGTGCAAATCTTAGTTTTAAACTTTCAGATCCCATTTTAACTTTTACCGCTAAACACTTGAATCCTTCAGTCCTTAAATTCAGACATGATTAAAATTGACCTTCTGAGCAGGAAAAACACTCAGCAGGAAGATAACAAACCTCAGCCCCCTGAACAAATGATAGGCGTTAATCATTCAGCTCGTTAGGTCGAAATTCAGAACGCCTCAAATCCAACAAAACAAATGTGAAAACACAGAGAACACACGAGCAGGTTCGGAGGGTTGGTTTGTAAGTCTTTTAGAAACATACATGAGCATTTCTGCATGTCATATGTGATCTTATTGCTCATTTAGAAAACAGGCTGTGAGATGCAGATGGAGAAAGATAAGAGAAGAAAAGAAGAAACAGGAAAGAGAAATGACTCCGGAGGTCGTCTTCTGGAACACCTCAGTCCATCTGCAACTTATAGAAGGTGCTCAGGGAAGAATGTGGAAAATCTAAACTCAGCAGCGTTTGTAGTAACTCACAGGGTGGAAAAAAGGTTGTCAAGTGGGTGCAAAGAAGAAATCATGCAGCTTGGATTTGAAATGGTTTGTATGAAACAGACCTTTCTCTGTCTTCAAAAATCATGTTTTTGGTTGCTTTGCACCTGCATGATGAACCTGAAAAGTCTTTACGAAGATGTCCCACCACCCGCTGCGTTTGTATTTTCCAAAAATGAGTCACTGAGAGACTGAAGTATTAATGGAAGTGACCCATGATTCACAGTATGACTGTGGCAGTTGTGGATCAGAGCTAGGAAAGAGCTCGATGGGTAAATATACAAACCCTGATTCCACAGAAGTTGGGACTGTAAAGCGTAAATAAAAACAGAAGCGTTCATTTGCATTCAAGCTGCGTTTAGTTTCGCAAAGTGTTCCTGAGCTCATGTAGTAACATCCTTTATCCAATCAGGTGTTCACAAAGTAGTGAACCTCGCTCCATCCTCGTTTGTGAACACTGAGCCTTTCCAGGATGCCCCTTCATACCCAATCATGATATTATCACCTGTTACCAATGAATCTTTTTACCTTTTTTGTTCCAAACAGGTGTTTTTGGAGCGTTCCACATCTTTCCCAGTCATCTGTTGCTCCTGTTCCACAAGCCAAACAGACAGAAAGCCTCTCTTTAAGCCTTAATATCTGTTTAATGTAAGAACAATGAACAAAACCTCAAACAGGACAAACATTATTCTTCACTCTGGAAGAAAGAGGATCTGTGGCCGAATGAAAAGGTGCAGGAGGCTTGATTGAGAGTCGTGTTTTTATATCGAGTAAAAAAAGATTTGTGATGACACCGACGCCTCCCGCTCGCAGCTCACCTCCAGCTGTGACGGCGTGATGTAACAGTGGGCGGGGTCACCTCTAATCAGAGGATGGCAGCAGGGGGCCGTGGCGAGGTGACAGAGGGTGAGATGGGTGGGCTGATGTTCTCTCTTTACTACACATAAGCAGGTTGCCAGGCGACACATACCCTCACAGATGCCATCCCAGGCTGGATATTAAAGAGTCGGGTCAGGTTTGACGGGGAGAAAGTCTCAGCGGTGCGTCGTGGTTGTTTTCTGTTGGGTGTTCGGGTGGAAAAATGTCATCTGGTGCCAGCAGAAGGCGTCATGCTGGTTGTCAAACTGTCGGGTTGTTGCCAAGGAGACTTCATAACTTTGACATCAACGTCACGACCTTTGAATTAATAAATACCCCCCGTCGGCTGCAAGACTTCACACCTCAGTCTTTTACTCCCTGAGATGTGAGTAGAAATATTTAAGGAGAGACATAACACTCCATGACTATAAGCTTATTCATGTGAGGCACACCTGAGAGACCTTTGCTTCAACGCAGGAGTCGGTCCACTTCGACTACCATCAGGACAAACTCTTCTGACAGACATGACAGATGTACAGTAAAATGTACAGCGTGTTACAAAATACAAATACAGCAAATGTTAGCATGTTTTTCAAACTGTGAACCAGTTTACCTCCACTTGGTCATACAGACAGATGAACAACCTCCACAAAAGCATTAGCTGTATTCTAACACGTTGGGCAGTAACACATAATATTTTTCAGTATTTACAGCACTCTTACTTGTGCTAAGCTAGCTCGCTGCTAGCTAGCATTGCTGCTACTGACTCCATTTATTTTTGTGCATGTGTTGAATGCGGAACATGTGACACCTAAATTCATGTCCAGCAGTAACAACTGACTCAGGCTTCAGTCTTTTTATTTGACATTATGTAGTCGTTAAAAAAAAGTTCTTTGACATCATTAAAATGGAACATGCATCATATTAGACGTATTCGATGATGCCCTTTTCAAACGTGACAACATCCTCGACGTGTGGAGTGAATATCGAGTCGTGATTTTGTAAGAATCCAGGCGTGTTTTCGTCTTTGGTACAAAAATATCTCAAAATGTAAAATACAACACAACACAATGACAGCACATGAAGACATCTCACTGTGGCTACTTCATTACTCGAGATTACATTTGTTGTTGTGGAAACATTACTGAATGGCCTCTCTCTCGCTTTATATAACCTCGCAGGCTGAATCATCATCAAGGTGTTAGCCTGCGTGGTGAAATGCACATCTTAGAACTGATGTGCTCATTTTCAGTTGCGCAATCTGTATCTCAGGTTTGTCGAGGCCAAGAAATATTTCTGTGAAGGTGTGAACGTGTCATGTTTGATCATCAGTGATTCAGCCTGAAGCCACTGCTGTAATAAACATAGACAAAATAAGAGAATGGCCAACATGACGGACATTTGTAGGTGCTGTTGGTGATGACTTCATCTTATTAGAAGATAATGTCCGTTGTCCTTCCTTGAGGATGAAGTTTGTTGGACTGGCCACTCAGGTCTCCTGATCCTCCCAATCGAACATGTTTGGGACATGCTGTCCACACACGTCTGAGGCACAGAACATCTTCCAGATAATGTTCAGAGCCTTACCGATGCTTTACTTCAAGAATAGCAGAAATACAGATTTGCAGACTCATCCAATGTCAATGTTCTTTTCTGGAGGGCTGGAGTTTATTGTGGTTTACGTTTGCACAAGCTGCTCAATTATGGTGTTTTTCCCAAGTCAAGCAGCTTCAGGGAATTTCATTATACATTCATAACGTTATATTTTCCTCATTAAAAACGTTATAGCTGTGGGGCCTGGGTCACATGTCGATTTAATGGCCAGGAATCAGTTGATTTCTGATTGACAGGACTGAACCAGGCATAACCCTCACTGAGGAAGTCCAGTTGTGAATAAAGTGTCCACATCACCAATTCCCCTTTCGCACGGGGAGATTCTCTATGAAGGCCTTTGAGTCTCCACTTGGAACATCGTCTTTGAAAATGAATTCAGAGTTTAAGGATTGCACCTGAATCAAACCTGAAACCCTTTAGTCTTAAAACAGCTGAACTTATTATGTTACCAAGTGCTACATAAACTAGAAGACAGAAGGAACTCCATATGTGCAACCCCCCGCCCCCCCCAAAAAAACAGCAAGAGCTTGAGAAAATGTCATTTTTTTGAGCAACAGTATATTATGCTTTTAACCAACTGCCAATCCAACCCTCCTCCCTTTGATTTTATGATAATAATTGGCTGCAACACTATTATTGAGGCTCTCCACCTTGATGAAAGCCAGAGCTGGAAACGATTGCAATCATTTAAAACCATTATCACCATCATTTTGTGGCAGCAGGGAATGAGAAGGGCTGAGAGGATGTGACATTTTAAACAAATTGCTGCAGTTGCCGCTCTCTGGCTGAGACTGTGAAGTCAAATGTGGCTTTGAAGCTTAAAATTTGATGATTGTATTGCCGATTTGTTTAAAAGGTGAATCAACACTGATTCACCCACTGTAGGCAGAAAACTGCAGCTGTGTTTTCTTTAGAACAATTTCACGTCAGGAAACACACCGTGAAGCAGGTTATTATCTTTACACAGCTAATGCAGCATCCCTCAACCTCACACACCTGCATCCTCATGCATGGTCAGAGTAAGATGTTAGAGGTACATGAAGGCCAGAGGGCAACAACCAGTCTCCATAGATTTGATTACTCTAGAACTCAAAACTCTACAACTGCTGAATCACAGATAAAGACCATCAGTCTACAAAACCACAGAAAAAAAGACCTACCTAACCTATCAGCCCCACGGTGATCGAAAACTAAAGAACCTCATGTAGAACCTTATATACAAGGATCTTTAAGTTCAGGGAACACGGAACCTTTAAACTTTGGTGTGCCATAACCAAAATACCACGTCCTGCATTGATGAGGTATGTTCTTGTTACGTCCTCGTCAGGGACGCATCAGGATGCATTAACATTTACGCTACAAAAGATATGTGGTTACATGCATCCCAGATCACCTCTGCAAAGGTTTGAGTTATCAGATCGCAATGCATCTTGGTGGTCATTTACACTTGTGTTTAGCGCTGTCCACTTGTGATCCAATCATAAACAGGGCCTGAGTGTCAAAATTGTCAAATCACTGCTCACTGTTGAGTAAACCAATGAGACTCCTTTATAGAGGTGAACAAGTGAATGGGTGGACAAGAGAGTGATTTTGGACATGGCCTCAAACAGAGGATTCTAGATCCTCAGACAATCACCTCTACAGTTCTAGAAGTCAACAGCCTCACTTCTAGAACTCAAGACATAGAACTCCAGAAGACTACAAGATTAGAGCCTCAGACACAATTTTCCATCACTACAACACCGACTCATGAGAATGAACTCTATAATTCCAGAGCTCCACAGCCTCAACCACAGAGTTCGAGAGACTCAGACCCACAATTCTGCTGCTAAAGGAATCTTCAGACATGGAACTGTAGAACCCAACCTACATTTCCCCAACTGAGCTGACTTGTTAAAACAAATTAGTGAAGTACATCAACTGACAATTTAACAATGACATGCAATTTTTGTTTTTTGTGTATGTGCTGTCATTTTACATTTTATTCTAAGACAACTATACAAAAGTCAAATTAATGGTACGCCTACAAACCACAAGAACACGTCAAGCCTTTAAGTCAAGCATTTGATTTTTCACTAAACATTAACTGCATGATACCTTTTTAAAGCGTGGCTGCAAGAATCCCCCATCGTGAATCATTTTTATGAAATGTAATCAAATACTAGTCCTGTTAGCGAGACAGAAATCCTCATTTGTTTCAGATAATGAACTCTTTTGAGAGTAAGCACACTTTTGAGCTATATTTGTCTTTGTTATGTAGCAGTTTGTTTTAGTGCTTAATACTAATGTTCATTGGCACTGACACATACTTGCAGAATCTGAGGGCTTGAAAACATCTGAGCTTGATTGTATCACTGCGAGTGTTTCTGAGAAGCCTGTTTTCTCCACTACAGAGTGACAGGCTGAGATGAAGGGAAATAAGTGACTCGTTTTGAGGCACAGAAACGATTTTAAACCATGAAAACCTTTGTGAGTGATGATGGCAGGAGTGGCAGCTATGGTGGCTTTGCCAAAGTGGCAGATTCCATTTCCTCATCACTCAATGCTGCTTCTTACAGCAATGAAGCAGCAGCATTAGAGTAACAGCATGCTCTCGGCAAGGATGTCAGGGCAGATAGAAGGAGACAGTGACAAAGGGACATACCACAGAGAACAGTCGTACACAGACGAGAGAATTAAAAAGAAAAAGCACAGCAGAACTGCAGTCCAAAGGGAAAGTGAGGATGCAGAGGAGAGAATCAAGCAAGGGGGAACTAAATGGAGGGTAAGAGTGACTCAGAGGCTAAGTGAGAGAGTCAGAGACAAACTGAAATCCACAATTTACATTAAAGGTTTCCCTGATTGGCAGATTTAGATGTTCAGAATCAATTTATAGCTGAGAGAAGCAGAGCAAAAAGAACAGAGATGATCTGATGAATAATTTATGTGGAAACTTCAGAGGTTAGCGCAGAGGTCAGAAGAGTGAGTTCACAGGAACAGACGGCTGGAGAACATCTTCTTTGTCCTAATTAGAAAAGTAGCAGTGCTGCATCATACAGGTCCTAAAGAAACCCAGAAATAATAGACCAACCAACAAACTCATGTTCGTTAGATTGATGCTGACTGACAACTGCATTTTAATCAATTAAAGAGAGTTACAGTATGAAGAGGAGGGGTTCAGATGAAGACGCAGTTATCTTAAATGGTGCAAGTTGCAACCTGCTGATTATCACCGGCTTTCATACCTGAAATCAGTCTTTAATTTTTCTTTGATTGCACAACATTGATTGAACAATGGTAAAATGGACACCAAATTTCCTCCTAGAGATGAAGAAATGTCATCTTACATCTTATATGTGCAGGGGAGGGAGGAAGCCACGAGGCCTTACGCTCACTTTTGGCTTGGAAACAAAATCAAAAATCCTGTAAACAGCCCATCACTTATACTCTGTCATCAGGACCATCATCAAGTAATGTTCATGATGTTCAAGAACGTTTCTGAACTTGGTCCCTGTACTGTAGGCACACAGTCCTGGACCTGATCCTAAACAGACTAAAGATAGAACCATTCCAAAACGGACCCGTGGATAGTCAGACTAATTCTGAATTGGGTTAGGGTTAGGCCTGAGGGTAATTACTGTATACCTTGTCCACAATGGTGTGGATCTGAATAAACCCAAGTAGAAAAACGTCAGTACGAGCAGCAGCATGGTGCTCTACTAAAAACAGAGCAGAGCCAATTTTTCGAAGAACTTAAGACCAGCATTGCCCACATCTCTGTCCGCTTGCTTGTCTCTCCTCTTCCTTGCCTTTGCTGGTGCAATGCTACATTTCCTGGCACATTAACACAACCAACTGTCAGCAGAATAGTGTGAAACTATTGGTGGGACTGTGTATCTTCTTGTACTCTTGTATGATACCAAAAATAAAACACTGTGAGGAACATCACTCCATGGCACTACAACTGTTCAAAAACTCTGCAGGGTACCTTAAAACGAGCAGCCATGATCACAAAGAGAAGCAGTGCCTGTCATTTTGCAGCACTTCACTCTCATGGGTATTCACTGCAGGAAGCTAAATCTAAGTAAGATAAAATATCCTCACTCAATGCAATCTGTGTTTGTTTTTTTCCTCCAAGATATATGTTAGAGATTGCTTTGTTTCCAGACAATGTACTTGTTTTCACTCTGGACTACTTTTAACGTAACTGTGCCTTTTTTGAGACTTGATGTTTTTGATTGTTTAAAATATTTTCCTGTTCTGTTGACAGATAATCTTGCTTATTTTAAGTGAAATTTCCCCAATTTTACTGTTTTTTGTTGGTGTTGAGAACTGAATTTTTGCAGTGTATTACAATTTAGACCCAGTCTGACTAGAGTCCAGGGTGAAGTCTCAGTTCTTAGAATGGACCCATGAAGTCCTCTACTGCCATTGTAATCCCTACTTCAGTGCAAAGTATAATCAAAACCATCAGGCAGACAAGAAGAAACAAACAAGTATAACACAAGCAGGTTAAAGAAAAGTAAATACGAAACATCCAATAAAAGGATGAAGAAAGAATTAATCTAATTTATGTCTTTGCAATTGAATCCTGAAGACATGCAGTGATTTTAGGGATCCAATATTCAAAAGAGCATAAAAACACTGTGGTCCCATTGTGCCTTTTTTTTTCCAACTCCATAAATTATTGAAGAAGTCTAGCAGTTGAAGATGCTTTTATTTCACAAGAGAAAAGGCATTTGTCACAAAGCTTAAAAGTATGCTAATAAATTTGTACATTAAAAAGAATTTTTTTCACATACATGACCCAACTGACCCAACAGTTTGTAGTAAAGACGACACTGAAAACAACAAAGCAGCATGTTACAAAATGCAATCCATGTACACTTGGTTCTCCGGCTAGCTTGTTGTTCTCTACCTTTGTTTTGGTTTTCACAGGGAAAACTGGCCTTTGGGCTCTCATGTCACAAACACAGTGACATCAAATGTCACCACGTGTTCTTCTGTAAGTGTTAATACTTGCAGTCCTTGAGAGGAGACAAGCTGTGAACACAGTCTTGGAAAATCAGAGCAGATAAAAGAGGAGAGGTCGTTGTGGGCAACAGACAGTTCCAGGGAGCCATGGCAACAGCAGACTGGTACAATAGGTTGCTCAGCCACAGAGAGAGGAGAGAAGAGGAGGGATGAACAGAATGAGAGGGCGACACAAAAAGGGGAGGCAGAGATGAAAATAAAGGCGGAGGGAGTCTGGAGGAAATATAGAGAAACAGCTGTGCTTGTTGCTCGTCCTTTTACCTCATTACTGGATCGTCTCTCTCCTCCTCTGCACTTAAAAAGAACCTTGACTCAGTTAGCTTCGATATGATACCAGGGTACCTCTGAGACTCAACAACACTGGTTTGAAACGGGGTGTAATTTCTTCCTTTATCCACACACAGAGCTGGAAGCCAGGATCCCAGTGGTCGCACCCTTCGCCCACAGAGCTGAACAGGGAATTTAACTCCTGACGCCTTTGCAGCACTTTAACCCTCTTTAGGGTATTAAATCTCTACTTCTAGCAGTGTTAGTGCCGTGAACACTGAGCAGCACAAGAGGCGTACAGACAGGAAGTCTGTTCAGAAGGCTCTTAAAGATGGACCAACTTATTGGTTGGTTAGACTCCTTAAGTAAGCATCCAGGTCTACACAGCAGTGCTTCGACCCAGCAGGGGGAAGGCTGTTGGCAGGCCACAGCTGGGCTCCAGTCCCCTCAGTCCATGGACCCCCTGAAGCCCCTGTAACCCCCCTTGGAACCCCTGCATCCCCCCTTGGAGTCCTTGTATACCTCCTCGAAGTCCTTGTATGCTTCCTTGGAGTCCTTGTATGCTTCCTTGGAGTCCTTGTATGCTTCCTTGGAGTCCTTGTATTCCACCTCGGAGCCCAACCCCATCATGGTGAGTCCTTGGCTCTCGGCGAGGCATGGTGGCCATTGCGGTGGCAGCCTGGATGGAGCAGGCCCCTGGTGGGGTGAGGTTGTTGTGGTTCAGGTCCATGTTAGACAGGAGATGACCCAGGGAGTCCCAGCGCTGGGACGAAGGCAGGCGTATGAGGGAGGAGTAACCTCGCTCGGGGAATACAGCCGTCACAGGCGGCTTGTTAGTCTCAGATGTTAAGACCGGAGCCGGATCCTGGTATTCCCTGGGAGTAGGTGGTGGCGGAACGGCTCGGAGAGGGGCAGGCTTCAAATAGGTGCCCCCCCTCGGGTCAGCCAAGACCTCACTGTAGGGTGGAGGAGGATCCTCCATCAGAACTGCCTCTTCGTAGCAGGGCGGCTTCCCAAATATATCTGTGTCTGAAAAAAAAGAGCAGACTAGGATTAATCACAACAGAGGTCCATAATACATTATAAAGAGACACCTGTAAAACTGTTGGCAAGACACACAACTTCAAGAACTTTTAAACCATGAAAGTTTCCTGCAAAAACTAGGCCTTCATCCCAATGTGACGTCTATGGGACATGAGCAGGGAAAGAGACGCTGATGAGTGTGTGCAGAGGGCTGCATGACGCCAAAGCTAACTAGAAAGAGAGACAACTACAAAATACTGTCATATGGGCTGGATGAACAACTTCTATTGTAACAAAAGACGCCTGTCTTGTAGTCTTCTCATAATACCAACATGATCCAGCCATCCTAAAATGTGTGAGTGTGTGTGGACTCTCACTAAATATCTCCCTCACACACACATTTTATGTTCTCCATCACTCACTCCTATTTCAGGCACACTTGTTTTCCATCTCTCTGCCTCTGACGACTTCATCGTTCTAGTGGAGGAGCTGCAATGCAGCACGTTGCTCAACAAGATCCACAAACACATAAAAATCCTTTCATCAGGCACTCATTCATTCCTGTTTGTTCCGATCAGACAGTAAACGGTGCAAAACGCCTCATTTAGACTAGTCTGAATGCTTTTCAGTGCTCCTGTGAAGTGCATGTGTCATGCAGTTAAACCAGGATAAATAGTGTCCAAAGCATGTTAACTGCTTTTTGCTAACAAACCCCTCATCAAATGCATTTTACATATGTGTTAAAATTACAGTCCTGTGACACTACATGTTCCAGCAATGACACAAAATGACGATGATTCATGGGTATCTGAATTCTCCACTTATTCTCACAACAGAATAATCTACTGAGTGTCTATTATGTAGGGTGGAGTGAATGAAGGAGTGATTTCAGTCGATTGTGGTCTGGTTGGCTGCGGTTTCTCAGGAAAATATTTTTTTCTGGTTCCTGGGTAGAATGCATGTGATCATGTTTTGTCTTCTCAGTCAGACTCTTGGTATAAAAATGATCTTAAGACAGGCTTGTGCGTCTGCAGAAATATGTCTGACAATCCCTAGAAAAGGGTGATTATGAAAATATCAGAAATGATCCTTTTCCTGTTAGCAGACTGAAGGGTGTGTCCCTGTCTGTGTTTGATTGACAGCAGCTGACAGAGTTGTACCAAGACACAAACCTGCACTGTGGCCTACATGTGATAGGCTGGCAGTGTGTGGGTAGCGGTCCCGAAGTGTATGAAACACACCAGCATCTAACTGGACCAAGGAGACTTCTGCGGGTTCATTTACATACTGTTTAATGGGCTGCAGCTGAGCAGCTAATTAGCTTTCTAGCCTCTAAACTGAGTCAGCAGTGCGATTTTCCCTGGCGAATGTTTGTTTGGAGGCTTGTGCAACAAGGTAAGGTGCAGGACGAGACGTCTGTAAGTTAGAAGAAGAAGAAGAAGAAGAAGAATGAGTGAAAAGCAGGAAAGCTAACGTTGGTTGATGTTCAGAGTCTGATACGAGAACAGTAGTCTGAATTAATGCATAAGTAGGTGGCGCCATCATGAATCCATATTAAATATTCACATTATAAAATACAAATTTCTCCTGTTTGGTTTCAGATTTGTTTCCAAAGGAGAACACAGGACAAGTGATTTACACAGCAGGTATTTGTGATGTGTAAGACAAAAAAAAGTAATTTCAATTTCAAAAAAACAAAACACACAACCTGATATCTGCACTTTGTGAGTACAGCAGTCAAAAAAAGCCACAACAAGATATTTTCTGCAGTATTTTATACACAGGCAGTTAGATGTTCCTCGCTTCTCCACTAATTGGACCATTCACACCTGTTGCTAATTACATTGGCCAGCAGAACTAAATCCTGTGTATTTTTGCAACTAATTAAAAAGCTCAGCAGTGAAATTTTCACACTGATGCGGAAATTTGGTTCAGCGTATTCAGCAGAAACACCTGCACAGGATATTCAGCTGTTTGGATGCTTTTAGTGAATGCTGAGACATGAATCATAGTCAACAGACTCCCTCTGTTATACTGAGGGGATTTCAGCTGCCACAGCTGAAGTAAAGGTATGTTTTCTTTTAATCTCACAGATATAATTTCCCATTATTGTGGATGAACAGATGGCAGAAGCAATAAATCGTTAAAATTCAGGTGTGCTTTGGTGAGAGAATTGATACAAATAGGTTTGACATTTTCTTCTGGATGACATTAATGTAAGAAAAACAACTGACTATGTTAGTTTTCAAGTAGAGAAACAAAGCACAAATATACGCATTTGGAAAAAACAGTATGAGTTCACTCCTGCAACATTTCTAAAATACGTGTGACCTGACAGGGCGCTCTGCCTGTGGGCATAATGTAAGATGCTGGAGTCTATATTTCAATGTGTCGTGAGTATAAAGAAAAAGATTTCTGACCTGATAAACAGTCATGGACAACAAACATCAGTCTTAAAGCAGTTTTTTGGGAACAGCTGAAGACAGTTCCTATTTCCAGGCTGAAGGATCTGCCCAGATTCTGATCAATATCTGTCGAACTGTTGCACAAACTCTCCTCCTGCTTTCACTGCACCTGAAATATTCACAGTAACTCGCACTGACAGCTTCGTGCACAGGCTCTTTTTGGAAAAGAGAAAAGTGTGCACCATAAAATACAACTTTTATATCCATGCAAGCATCATAAGTTTATTTCTCAAAATGACAAACATCAGAATTAATTTCCCAAAGCTGCAGTATTAGCAGCTTCTCTGCAAAACAACAAAAGTTTTTATGACGTTCCAGCAACTCCGGGTGCTGGTGAAATGGGACTGCAGGGTCTCTTACACATTCTCATCATGAAAAATAAAATGAAATTGTTGTACAGAGGACCAGAGCTTGAGAAAAATCGCAGATCACTACAAAGAAAATTGTAACCACAATCATTCCTGAGAGAAAGAAAATAATTAGTATCACCTGATGTAATCACTTCTTTAAATTACTTATTCAATCACTGAGTGTTTGAGCAAGTATTAATAATATATGCAGAAGAATCTGTCTGTCGATGGCTCAATGGCACAAAGTCAATGGAAAGAAGCGAACACATGCAGGGGCATGTTAGCTCGACTACAGCGTGATAACCCGCTGATCCACTGGAGGACAGCGTGTGTGAAAGTGCAGTACCAGCAGGGGGCGATAATGACCGGAGTAAATGACGACTGTCGTATAAGAACTATATGGAGGTGGCTGTGGTGGACGTCCATGAGTCCATGATGGCTCGTTAATCACTACTTGGTGTCCAAGTTTGCTGTCTGTTGCGTCGCTGACATTTACACCGACAACCCACGTCTCATTCGTTAGCCTGAGCCTGTTTACAACAGCAAACATCACAGTGGCATAAATCAACAGCTGTTTGTTGAACTGTTGCCATGGAGCTGGATGTATTTATAGGTGTGTGTGTGTGTGTGTGCGTACACCTGGCCAAAATCCATCCCTCCCCCAACATGCCTCACAGATACCTACGGGATCAGACTCTCATTGTTTCTCAGATCTGGGTGAACTCCCCTGTTGATCTCTGAGCTGTAAACAAACCTACCAGCTGCCAGGACGGCTTTAAATAAACATCAGCCCCAGAGAAACCACATCAGCAGAAACACACGGGACTGATGTTTCCACTGGGGGGTCGGAGGGGTTTCGCTCGAAGCAGCTGTCACTTCTCTGAGGATAACGTATGTGTGTTACAGTGAATCCAGCACAGATACGATGGGAACTGTAATCTGTGGCAGCTACTGTGCACACGCTGATCAGACCAGTCAGGGTGAGCTTAAAGAGAAACAGTATGTGTGGCTGAATGTACAATCGATCCTTTTATTCATTTAGGTGCTAACGAGGCACAGCAGCTTCATTTCAATGTATCAGCTGTGGTCATGGAGTATACGTGTGCCTCAAACACAGTGAAGCTGATCAGGTTTTATCTCTTCTCTCCTCCTCTCATCCCTCCTTCATCTGCAGCAGGTTGCATGCATGACGTACGTCATTTCTAATTTAGGGTGGAGTTTATGTGCTACTAACATTTTAAGGGTTGCACCAGCTGAAAGAGTTCCAACAAAAGCATAAGTTGCAATGTAAATCTTACACCTGGCCCTAAGAAGGTGTAAATCCCTTTGTAAACTAGCAGCTGGCATGGAGCATCGCTTTGAAAGGTGGGATAACTCGGAGGATGAAGAGGAGCAAATTATATTGTATAACAGTTTGCAAGTGTTGGCTATACTGAAGTTTGTTATAATAACATCTCCTCGTTGCATCTTCTCTCTAACATCCTCGTCTCCTGTCCTCCCTTTCTTCTTTTTTTTTTATCTAATCTCCTCATCCCATCCATCTCCTCTCCAATTTAATTTCATGTCTCATCTCCACATATCCTCATTAGATCTCTCCTCTTTGTTTCCTTATGTTGCTCTTCTTATTTTATCTCGCCTTGCATTGACTTTCAGACATTATCTCATCCCTCTCTTCATCTTTTCTCCTTCATCTCTCAACCCTTTCCTTTTTAAACTCCTCTTGTTTCTCTCCTCTCATCTCCTGTTTTCTCATCAGGCAGACATGTCTTTTTTCTAATTTCTCATTCTGGTTTCATCTAATGTCTCCCCCATCTCTCATATATGTGTCATTTTCTATTAATGATGCTAGTCTGTAACTGCTCAATGCAGCAGTACAATGCTTCCAAAGGCAACACCGAGATCAGAAACAAGTATGATTTTCTGATTCAACACTGTAGCTGCAGGTGGCTGCAGAGGAGGGATCATCACCCACCACTGGTCTGAACTGAGTGACTTATCAGAGCTGCTCCCAGTGTGAACTTCCTGTGTGGGTCAGGACTCGGGTACAAAAGCCTGTCAGAACAAGAGGAAGAACAAGACATGCTGGCTGTGTGGGATGACAGCTGAGTGATGCATGAAATCTGTGTTACTGGAGCCAAACTCGTTTGTCGTGTTTAACATCTCCTGTCACAGTTTCAGATGTTTGAAAGCATATTTTCTTTGCTGTGAGCATCCAACACTAATGCAAGCAACAGCGGAGTGAATCACGGGTTTCAGACACAACAACAAGTTTTTTCAAGACTGTCTTGTGCTGCTGACTAATTAATCAACCTGGTTATGAAAACGACAAATGCAGTGACAGTTAGGATGAACCTGACTTTCAGCTGCGAAGCTGTTAACATCCACATCAACAGTGTCGGACTGAAGCCACTCTGAGCCTCGCTGGCAGCCGAGCTGCAGGATGTCGATGTCAGTTGGTCCAACACTTTGGTTCAGACTGAAATATCTTCACATCTTGGATTTCCATGAAATTGAGTCCATTCATGTTTCCCACAGGATAATAACTTTGGTAATCTCCAGATCAAATTTTACTGTTTGTTTTCATTTACGACCACACACCAGCAAAACTAACAACATTCCCAGCAGCCTCCGCTGTGCTTTGATTGTGCTAAAGCATGCTAACATTTAGCATGCTAGCCCCCTAAACTAGTACAGTTACCAGCTAAACATTAGCTTGTTATCATTGTCATTATGAGCATGTTAGTGTGCCGATTTTAGCATTTAGCTCAAAGCACGAGTACAACCTCAGACGCAGTAGCATGTCTGTAGCCTCTTGTTCTTTTTATACATCATTTCCCAATTTTAGGTGGACATGTTAACATTTTTGAGTCGAGTCAACCATATTTAACATTTGCTGTTGAAGCATCAGTGTGTAGGATGCAGTGGCATCTAGCGGTGTGGCCACTGAAGATACTAAAAACACAAAAGGCGCTTTCTAGAAGCCAGTGTTTGTCTGTTCTGGGCTTCTGTGGAAACAAACATGGCAGACTCTATTCCCGAACACCCTGTAGATATAAAAAGCTCATAGCAATCGAACAAAAACATGGTTCTTATTGTTGGGTGATAATACACTAAAGAAAACAATAGATGCACCCTGAATCCTGCACACTGGACCTTTAAATCATTTGCATGTGTCTGTTACATGTTGGGTCTTCACTGCTGATGCAGGACTTTACTGCCACAGTTTTTGCTTGTTTCTGGGCTTTTTGCCCTCAGTTGCATTTGCCCAACAGACGACACATGAATTTATATCCAATACTCACTCTACTTTTTACAGTAGTCTTCTCTTCCAGCTCCTGCCAAAAATATCTGGCTGTTAGCCTGCTACATACTCCACTTTCACCAGCAGCTAGTCTCTAACTGTGTCTGTCTGTCCTTTAGTACTGAGCAGGTAGTGTACAGTGGTACAGAGTTTTTGTTTTTTTTTTTTTGCTGAAAACATCTGCCTGCAGCTGGAAACAGGGTTGGTAGGAGCACTGTGACTGAACCAATCAGTAAACGTGCCATCAAATCAAAACTGTGAGCTGAAAGAGGCTAAAAAGGTCCTTAGACCTGCAGAAATCGACGTGGGATTTGGGACTGTATTCATGTATACTGACAGGTGTTTCCATAGTTCTGTGCACTCCATTTACATCCATGAGGGCAGGTGTTAAATACATCTCTGTGTAATACAGTTGTAAAACTGAACATTATTAATATCAATATCAATACACTGCCGTTTCAGTGTATGCACACGTGTTAACACAGAAGATACAGCATGTTAATTAGGAAGCTTTGGTGGTTTGACTGATCAGATTTCAGTCTCTAATTCTTCTTGGTTGGCTTGTTTGATCCTGCGTTGCCATCCGATCTGCCGAACACGCACGATGTGTAAGTTGGGTATAAATCAAATGAGTCAACATCTCCCCGTCTCCCCCTCCCTCCCGCCTGGATTATACGACTGAACCAGGTCCTGGCTTCTCTCTCGGTCCTCTGCTGTGCTCAGCACCTGCTTCTCTTTTAGCTCTGCTGCTGCCTGGATACTAAACCTCTTCATCAGTCTGCTTTGTGACCGAGACTCCAGCAACCTTTTGTTTTATCCTTTACTGTCTGTCTGCGCTCATTAAGCATCTCTGACAGCAGCTGATGCTCTTTTACTCACTCCTGCTTTCCTTTTACTCTCCAAAAATCCCTCTTTCCCTCGTGCTCTTCTGTTCCGGCACTCCACAGATTTTTGTCCTGTTCCTCCTCCGTCATCGCTTTTAATTCTTTTCTTTTCAATTCATTGTTTTTTCTCTGTAGATAATTTAATATTTATTTTGTTAAAACAGTACAGACATGAGTAAATTCTCATGCAATCACATTTTAAGGTTTGTAAAGTTAAAACGCTGTTGCACATAGCAAATCTGCTGTATACGCTAATACTTACAAGTCACTCAGAATTTGCAGGATTTTCAGCGGGTGCTTTGCTGCCATACATCAGATGTCTGTGCGCCTAATTAATGCTAATGCTGCTCACTGCTGACAATACTTTTCACTGCAGTTGCAGGTTTTTCATTTCAGATGTCTTTAAAATTCAAGTGCCTTGTGAAAGCCGTTTTCGAGTATCTGGGTTGAAGCTTAAATTCCTGAAAAGGAAAAGTTGCCTTGTGCTTACTTCTGCCAGCAGAGTGAAGCAGAATGTGCCCAAAACGCATGAATGAATTTCCATAAAAATTGTTGTCCACACTGACCTTGGGCTGAGGAATGATTGGCAAGTTTTGGGTGAGAAAAGGGAAGGCTGAGTCCTCAGCCTTCCCTTTTCTCACCCAAAACTTGCAAAATTGTGTAATGTTGGACAGGAAATCCCTTGAGCAACACAGGAAACTGCACACATAGATCGGCTCAGTGACCTGCAGCGTCAGTCTGTGGTCGTAAGTGGCAGCTGCCAGTTAAGATGTATAAGTGAGGCAGGATGTTGATTGAAAAGAGCTTTTAAACCCACAGAAACTGGTTGCAGATGTCTGTGGTGTTGCTTTTCTACATGTCTGATTCGCCAGCTGGATCAATAACTGAACCGATCAATGTCTTTGCATGTGGGAACGTCATCTGTTGAAGCCAGAATCAACAACCTTCTGTTCTTTTCTTGTTTTTTTTTTTTCTTTTCTTTGACCATGTCAGCATCACGGTTGTACAAATGTCAGTTAAGATTGAAATATCTCAATAAGTATTCATGGTCATGGTCACGGTCATGGTCCTGAGAGGCTGAATCCTACGGACTTTGGTAAAGCTAACTGCCACTGCTAACACAGCTTCTGTCCGCTCAAATGACGAGGACGAAGACATCAGCTTGATTCATCTAACTCAGAGGAGTAAGGACGGGAGGATTGATTACAGTGATCAATAACTCTTTCTTTCAACACGTAGAAAAACGTAAACCTGCTCTTTAGGACCCAGCTGTGCTCCTGCTGACTCTGCACTCTCCTTCCAATTGTCGCTTTCGTCTCCCCTTTCTGCTTCCTTTTTAGCTTAGCCTGGACGTGTAGCTGCTCGCTTCGTCACCGCTCGGCCTCCACAGCCGCCGCCCACGCCTCAGCGGCAGCTGTCACCGTGACGCCCCGCGGGGGAACGCTGCCCGGCAGGCAGGGAGGTGGAAGCTGGGATCCGAAGAGTCTAAAAAAATCTGACACAGTGCATAATGTAATCCTCCTCCTGTCCTCTGCCTTTCTGGCTGCAGCTGAACCGCTCATGTGAATGTCGTGAATTCATTGATTTTCTCTGTGTTTTTGTTGATTGAACAAGTTGAGCTGAAATGATGAATCTTATGAATAAAATACGCATTTGGCCTGCAAGTGAAGAGCAAGTAAGATGTGATGGGTTTGGTGTTTGTCAGTAATTTTACAGTCAGCAGTGACTAATGTCTGCTTCTTCTTGAGAGATGTTTGGTGTTGAGAGTTTAAGGAGAGAGATGAAGAGAGGAAGACTCTCTGCTGTGTGGTGACCACGGATCGTCTGGATCCCTTAAAGTCGAAGACAGCTGCATTTTTACTCAACTAAAAGTGATTTGAATCAGCAAAGACAGAGAATTTCCACTTTTAACACCCACAATGGTCTATTTTCTGGCACCTGATTGGGTCCAGTGTCCATGATGAAAGTATTAACAAACAAATCTTTTCTTCTGAGACTCTTTTGGATTTGTTATGTACTGGATCTGCACCGGTGTGTACAAAAATAGTCCCGCAGTGGTGAAACTTCCCCACTTTCTCAGCTTTTACGTGTTAAAACAGTCAGAGGTCGAAATGGACACGCTCCCGTGCAAACCCCCTGTCCTCGACACTCCTCATGCCAAACTTCAGCTGGCATCCCAAAGAGACTGATGGTGGATTCAGGCCTCACCACATTTGTTCATGTACCAGATGCTATTACAACACCACATACATGCTGTTAGATTTTTGTTTAGTTACTGGAAACAGCAAGCACAGTCAACATGCTTCCCAGGAGGTGAAGCTAAACACTCAATGATTTCATGGATCCTCATCTTTATGTAGCCACAGCTTAGCATTTTGGAAGGATAATGAAGCATAAATTACTTCCACTCAACACCCACACAACCTGTTAGCAGCTCTATGTTTTCATGAGCTGAAAGGCGCACAATGGCAGATACTTGAAAATCCCCACAACTCAAAAATAAGACATATGCAGAGGTCAGATACGGTATTTGAGCCAGAAGCCAAACTAGGATTGAAACTGATGTTAAAGATTGAAGAGATTCATAAGCTGAATCCACAAACACCTTCTGAAAACTCATGTTTCCACTGCAGTCTCACCTCATGTTGTCTGAAAATCAACAGTGATGCACAGAACAAGAAACAAACAAACAAACAAACAAACAATAAACATCCTGTCACGTTACCTGGCATGGTGACCCAGTTTGCTTCCGGCATGGGATGAGGAACCTGCAGAGGAAGAGGCGGCGACAGGGTTTGAGGAGGACAGAACTGCGGCGGCTCCCTGGGCAACTGTGGAGGCGGTGGTGGAGGAGGAGGAGGCGGAGGAGGAAGAGAAGGGTATCCTGCGGGGTGACAGCTGAGCGGCTCCATCTCTACGCTGCGCAGACATTGCTCCCTCAGCCTCTCTTCATGGCGGCGCTTCAGCCTGCGCTGCAGGAAGCTGCAGAAGCAGCAGAGCATGACGATGACGGCCCAGACCAACCAGAAGCCGGCGAAACAGGCCAGGAAGGTGTAGGTGCCCTGAGACATCACCATGGCGGTGACGGGACGGGCTGAGAGTTCCCCCTGAGGCGGGAAGATTTCAGGGGACGTACGGGAGGGCCTGTTGTCCTCTGGACACTGTGAAGCTTGTGACTCGTCTCTTCAGGGTCAATGAGGCAAATTCTGGCACATTTATCACATTTGATGTTAAAGTTCTGACAACACTGCTCTGCAGGCTGTAATCCAAGATGGGAGCCAAAAAATCAAAAAAAGCAAGTGATGAAAGGTAACAGTTCAGCCACTTGACTCAACACTAAGAAATTTAAGTCAGTTAAAGTTCAACATCCAAAAATGATCAAAATAGCAGCTCAGATGTTTAAATGGCTTCTGCTTTCTTGTTAAAAATGATTATAATTTCAATGAAAAACTGTCCACTCAGATAGCTGTTGAGGAAATGCAGTAAAAGTCAGAAGAGTCTGCGTCCTCTCTGGAACATAACGGTCACATGTCTGAATACTAAATGTTCTGCAGCGACAGTCTTGGTTGTGTTCATCCTCAGTAAAACTTGTGGTCACTTAGATAAACATTCTTGTTAAATAAATCTCATTAAAATATTTTTCCAGGAAGAAGATGCACAAACAAGCTGAATGCAAGAACTTAATGATGATGTTAATGACCTTAGAAACAGCAGCGGCGGCTCGGTGGTCTCACCACAACGATTCCGTCCGCTTGGTTTGGAGATAAATGAATGAATTAGAATTACATGTTCAAGATCAGCAGAAACTCAGCATAAAAGAATAGGATTTTTGTCCAAATTATGTGTCTGGAAGTGTGAATCTTAACGTGCCAGAGCCCTAAATTCACTAAAAAATCAAAGGAAATTTTGTACTTATTGAAAAAAGTTAAAGCATTTCAACTTGAAAACAATCAGAGATGCTTCAAAGTGACTGAATGGTCAAAAATCCAGTAATTGGGTCAGAAAACTCGACCTCGTCCTCTGCAGCACTCCTCATTTACATGGAAATGTGCCTGAAGCTCAGGATAAACACACACATTCACACACTGTCAGACACACACTGTCAGACACAAGACTACAGATGAACTCTGCACCTTCGCAGGTGTTTCAGCAGCAGAAAACACCAATTTCGATTCTCCAAAAGGCTCCACCACACTCAATAATCCACCCTCTCAGTTTTCTTGAGAGGCTGTCTTGGCTGACAACTTCTCCATCTTTTCTGATGGAAAACAAACGCTGCTGTCACCAGATTTTTGAAGCAGAACCTCAAGTCCACGAGAGAAAAAGAGAGGAAAAATACTGGAAGAGGCAAAAGGCCCGTGGGTCAGACGAACCGAGGCGACGTCCAATCAGAAGCGTCAAAAAACCCCGAGGTGATGCGTGAATCCCTGTCTGACGGGTTTCATCCACGTGAAGTCAAGCTGGTCCCTTCAGGGCTGCAGGGGACCAGCATCGGGGGGGGGGGGGGCGCTGAATTGTTTCCTCTCAGATCCCGACGGGACTCTTCGGTCTCACGCTGCTCTACAAAGACACACGGAGAGGAGACGAGACCATCGTCAGCGATCATCAGAGGACAAAATTCAGACAATATTTTCAACACAGTGAGAAGTGAGAGCAGTAAAAACAGCGCAGAGGCCGCATGCTTATGAATCTCAGCTGTTCAGGCAGGATTATGACGCCGACCTCGGGGGGTGAGTATCAGTTTCACACTTCAGAGAGCAGCTCGCAGAGAAAATGTTCACAGTGATGTAATGAGCCAGACTAAAAATGTCTGAGAGACTAAAAAACAGGACACATTATTCCTTATCTTTATTAAAACTCATAAACTACTTCACTTATACTTTCTACATGCTGCTCTGCCATAACAAGCTCTGTAACAGCTGGTTTCCTCCCTTGCTTTGTACCTTGACCGCAAACATAATGTACTTATTGGGCAAACGACAGCATTCGTCTTTCTCAGTCTGATGTGAACCTGATGGTTCGAGGGTTGTCCAAACCCAAAATAATCTCTAGCATCCACCTCACGTCTGAAGGGAGGACAGTGGATTCAGTGGATGAGGAAGCAGAGAAGACAGAGAAATGGAAGCAGAAGGGGGACAAAGAAGAAGAAGAAGAAGAAGAAGAAGAAGAAGAAGAAGAAGAAGAAGAAGAAGAAGAAGAAATATTGTTTCTGGGAGGCTTAGATGTGAGTGATTGGTGGTGCACCGGTGCATTTTTCTGTGGTTCTTCAGCAGTGATGCGTTCAATAACGTCCTTTGACTGACTGATGCTGTTTACTTCTACTACTTCTGATAAACATGTGTTTTCTTAAAAAGCATTAACTGGCAGAAGGGAAACAGTCTGTGGCCAATAAATGCTGGAAAACAGAATACATGAATAAGTTTGTGATGAAAACTGCAGCAGAATAATCACACAAACAGCTTTTCTCCTCATTTGCTGTGCAGGGTTTCTGCATCTTGATTAGCAGCTGATGTGTGCAAAATTTTAGCTGTTCAAAACTGAGTTTGCAAAATGATTGTGTTTGCTCGTCACTGCGGTGACAAGAAGCAGTAAACATGTCAATCTCAACGGCGGTGGGATGCATATGGCCACGAAACACGCTGTCTGATTTCCATGTGGGGCACTGTAATGGAAATTACGTGTTTGGGCTCTCTTGCCTGCCAAGATAAGCAGCAGATGTTTGTGAACACAGTCTGTTTCGAACTGATTTCACCGCTGAACTACTGTCCCAATAACCCCAGACTCCTTTGAAAAATCAAGCAATTTTGAGAGTTGTTGAGTGAAGAGAAACTTTACAGATGTTGCAAAACAGCTACAGCAAATTCTTAATCATTCATGTCTTCTTGTAAATTCAGCATTAAGTGCAATACATTGAGTTGTTCTTTCCTTGTAAAAAACGTGCCTGTTTGTCACGGCATCGCTGCACAGGCTCGTCTGCTGCTCTGTTTGAAGTGCATCTCACCTACAAGCATTTACAAATTTTACAAATACAGTAAACAGTAAACCAACACAGCTTACTTTGTCACCAGTGGAGAAGTTCCCAAAACTCCCTTAAGAAATCGCACAATTTTGAGAGCTGTTGAATTAGTAGAAACCTTATAAACTCTGTGAAACACGCTTTATGACAAATTCTTAATTATCTGGTCCTTCTTGTAAATTCGGCAAATGTTTTACATCATTTCTTTCTTTCTTTAAAAATTGTTGTGTCTGTTTGTCCAGCTTATTAGCTCCTCCAAGCTAACCCCCCGTTAAAAACAACACATTTGCTCTTTGTGAACAGACCTCCATCTGACACCCTGAAACTCTGTCAAACATTTCTGCTGACACATGATTTTATACTGAAAACGCATTGGATAAAAGCGACAGACACTTCATTAAAAACCCCAAAATGTCGACCTTATGGTGGCATGGAGCCATAAAATTAAAGTCGCTTCTTTATTTTACAATTTAAAGATCCTCTGCTCATCACCTTTGGAGCCTCCCTCTCTGAGAGTTTGGCCACTAGTCTTGTTCCTCTCCAGGCGTCAGAGAGGCAAGAAGACACGAAAAGAGACGGAATGACGTTTTTGGGAAACGCTGCTGAGATTATGATTGAAATGCCTCTTCCTCTCCTGTCGGAGCGGTTCCTGAAGGAATCACCGTCACTTTGAAAGACTCGTAGCAGCCGTGACTCATCCCGTCGGCGGCGACATCGCATGCTGTCACGGCTCGAGGTGACCTGGAAACACGATGTTTAGAGCCATTCTGAAATATCTGAGAGGAGCGACGCCCAAAGCTGAAGCAGACTGATGAGTTATGAGGACTGTGTTTTCTTTTTAATTGGACACTTGTGCAGAATTAGTCATATTTATAGCAGGAGTGGA
Organism: Chaetodon auriga; assembly: GCF_051107435.1. Taxonomy (NCBI): domain Eukaryota; kingdom Metazoa; phylum Chordata; class Actinopteri; order Chaetodontiformes; family Chaetodontidae; genus Chaetodon; species Chaetodon auriga. The sequence goes on from NC_135088.1 coordinate 988,008, forward strand.
GCCTCGGTGTTCATGTTTTCATCTTCCACCTCCACATCACCCTTCGGGAATCGCACCCCTGTGTCTATTGTAATTTGAAATTGTTCAGCTGAGGTGACTCATCATCAGAGGGCCTTCATGGGGTCGCACAGCCGCTGATATTTCAATCTTTGAGCGCTGATGCGGAACAGGGCCTTTGTTTACTCCCTACGCCTCCTGCCTGTCCGATCCAGTCACCACAGAGGAGCGTTCAGCGATACTCAGACCTCAACCTCCTCACCCACGCACTGCTTGTACAACAACGCATGTACAGTACACACTCGCACTATTTATATCCCTGCTTTGTCTTTTATCTTTCTCTCATAAGGTCTGAAATAAAACCCATCTCTCTGATTTAAAGGACTCAGCGACAGATCTGAATACCAGCCTTTAGAACTGAATGGCAACAATAAAATGTGAATAGGCCAAAATATAAGCAGTAACAGTGGAGGACGTTACACGATCAAACATGTGAAAGGATGTTGCAGCTTGATAAGAGACACTTTTTCTTCATAGAGACGACTGCTACAGCGTTACAGGGCGAACAAGTCGTTTCAGTTTAAACTTAAGCCGCTTTAACGGAAGGTGCTGATAAGCAGCGATGAGCGTTTGTTACTTAACAGCTGGAAAAAAGAAAACGGGACGTCAGAGAGAAGCCAGGTTTCAGTCCAAATACAGAGCGAATCTGAAAGGAGTTTTGAGAAAATCGTCAAAAGATTCAAATTAATGCCTTTCTCTCCACTTTCTCTGCTGTTACAATAATTTTGGGAGCTGGTTAGTCAAGATGAACAGCGAGTGGAGCTGATGATGGAAATCAGACATTTCTGGTAGTTTCATGTACTAATGCGAGGAAGGTTACAGCCTCCTCATCGACGCTCACTGACGTTTAACTCACACGTTTGATGGACGTCATCGTTTATTCAATAGGTCTGTTTCCAGTGAACACTGTGGCATCTTTCTTTAACAGACAAACAACTTTCCCACCTCAGCATTGGATGCACTGTTTGCATAAATGTTTACAGGCTCGCAGTCTTCTTCTTCACTGCCTTTGTAGATATACTGATATGTTTGTGCACATTAATCTGACCAACTGACAGTCAGCAGAAAAACAAAACAAGGACCAGCTTTTTAGGGAATAAATGTTGCTTTCAAACTGATTCTGGTGCCTTTATATGTTCACTTCAGCTCATCTGGGCTGGTGTGACAGCTGTCAGTTAAACTCTCTAACAGCCAAAGACCACCTGAGAAGGGGGCACTCCAGGGGGAGGAAAACCAGACTAACCAGGATGTCACAATCAGAAATATGTGATTTTATCAAATATTCAAAAGATGAGCTTCGATCAGATCCATCCACGGATGGTGGCGTGTTAAAGAAGCGATCTGCACGATGTTTATTTATCTGCTTCATGTGGTGACTGACAGTTTCCTCCTGCAGTAACGGAGTTTTGAAGTTCATGCTCTGAAACTTCTCTCCTGGTGTGTTCAAAGACCGAAGATCCGACATCCAGGAGATTTAGATGCTGTGTTCACAAGCTGCGTCGTTATAAAATCAGACCCTGACAAAACAGTCAGCCAGCACAAATGTTGTGAGAAGGATTTTGTGAATGTGTTTTTTTCTTGTACTTAAAAGGTTGACGCTCAGCAGTCAAGTGTTCTTGGACGCATCAGCAAAAAAAGATTTCCAAAGGCAGATTTTTAAGTCTGCGCGAGTTGGATTTTTATACTGTGACATCGATACGGCTGCAGCTAATGAGTATTTTCATTATTTATTCATCTTCATCTTATTTTCTCGATTGATCGATTAATCACGTGACCTACAAAAAATCCTGTAAACTTCAACATTTGCTCGTCAAACACACCCCGACGGGGGGAGAAAACCCGTCCAGTTTCAGGCTGATCTCTTTATCCAGCCATCGATCATGTGAGGGTTGGGTGTTTGGCTTCAGGGACGCTCTCCAGGCCACGGCAGGCCACTTCACCCCCTCTGAGGTTTCAGAAAGCAGCACGTCTGTCATCACATTTCACTCAGAGCGAAAAACCCACCGGATCACTGGACCTGCGAGACATCGGTGTCGGATAAAAATCTGAAAAACGCAAACTTTTTGTTTCAGGCGTTCTTGACTTTTTCCTCTCACTTGTTTCATAAAGATCGTTGAGCTTTCACACAATCAAGGAGAAGAAGAGTGAAGTTAAAGTTTTTAGACACTTCTCAGCAACAGTATTTAACAGGATGTTCACACTCATGTTGCTTACATGTACAGGTTTGAGCTTAATTATTTCACCTTGATTTCTGCCTGACACACGTTTGAATCCCGATTCAACCATGTAAAGAACTTTCTAACTTTATTTTGAAAAGTTAAGAGAAGGAAGTCCAGGTCTGACAGCGTGTCTCAGACTTCAACACTTCACACAGTCTCTGCCTACAAATGATCTGACACTAATCTAAAACATGATGACTTTAAATTATGTTTTCCACTTTCTGTCTGTCCCTTTAAACTGTTACTTGTGCCCCCTGCTGGTCTAATGCAGCATTTCTTCTCATTGCCTCCTTCAGGTGTTTCTAATCTGGTCAAATTGTGCAAATCTAGATAAAAGGGGGGCAGGAAAGTCTCAGCAGACTGATGTGACTCAGTTGTCTGTGGTTTCTTGCTGCAGCGATTTAGTTCTGAGAAGATGAATCCAGTCATGTTTTCTTTCTGTTCGGTTTAGTTTTTCTTGTTTGACAGTTTCTGGGAAGCATCTTCAGTGTGTGGCTGGTTGTGACACGAGTTTGATCAGAATCTCTTTCTGTTTTGTTTGACTTTTGTTAGTTTTCAGTCACATTTGTTCAAAAACAAGACTTAAAAGTCAACAGACAAAAGTCTGTGAGGCTTTGACTGCTAACATCAGCTAACACGCTAACAATGACAACAGCATGCTCATGTCTACCATGTTCACGTCTAACTTCAATGTGTGTTAGCATGCTAACATTTGCTACTTTGCAGTGAACACAAAGTACAGCTGATGCTGTGATCAGTTTTGCAGATACCAAATGAACGCTCACATAAAAGTTTGATGTGATTGTGTTAAGCAAAAGCTTGTTGAGATATTTCAGTCAGGAAGTGGTTTTAAGGGCACTGTAACAGAGTACATTATTCAGGTTTGAGAATGTCAACACCCTCAGCCTCATTATTTCATTTCCGATTGAATCAGTCCCAGTTTTGTTTTTGTTTCATTATGACTGCAGGCTAGGCTAACAAGGCTAGCACGGGTTTGAGCCCGAAGCACCATGGCCACCTCAACATCAGTACAAAACATATTAATTATTAACATTTTCAATAAAAGAATGAATGAAAACTGAGTCCACACCCACCGAGTTGTTGGGCAAGTACTGAATGCTCAATCTTAAATTTGTGTTGACTAAAAATATGGAATATCCAAAGGTTATTATTTCTTTCTGGTTTCTGATGTCAGCTTTCAAAGTGTGTCTGGTGTCTTACAATCATTATTCATTCATTCATATGGTGTAAGGAGTACTCAGATCCTTTCATAATGTAGAAATATGGTCTAAACATACTCAAAAGTCCAGATTCAAAGTGTTACTTAAATAAAAGTATAGAGGAATGAATACATGTAAGAACATTTAATGTTGCAGTTTGTCATGTGGAGCCATTGCAGATACTTTAAGTTCTGCTGGGCAGGTTGTGAGTACAGTGGTGCATCACATCATATAAGAATATGTGTTTTAGATGTAACAGAGGAGAAGTTGCAGATATTGAAAATACTCAAGTGAAGTATTACTATTATTAAAAAAAACTGCTCTTATGTACAGTCCTTGAGTACATGTACTTAGTTACGTTTGTCCCACTGCAGCTCTTGTTATCACGGGGACATCGTCGGGGCGCCCTGGTTGTCTGGGGCCCCTGCATGTCCTCTGTATGTCTGGATGTCGCTACACTGAATGAAACTGTCCGCAGCTGCCAACAAACCCCAAAAAGTCTCCGCGTCTCGTCTCTGAATGAAACTGTACCAGGTCGGTGTCAAGTCATCCAAAACGTACTGATCGGTTCCCACATTACGCAACGGCTCGGACGCACTGCTGTTCCTTAAAAATGCCTTCTTTAATGTCCTCCGTGACAGAAACAGCAGGAGGGTTTTTCATCCTCAGACTGGCAGGAAAGATTCTTAGAAAAGCAGCAACAATAAAGCAATAATGAGTGAAGTGTGAGACATCATGTCTGCATGGAGATGATGAGATAAGGAGCGCGTAATAAAACACCTTGAACAGCAGTGAGGCTGTGAGCTCTCAGCTCATCTCCGCACACACTAACAGGTCCCTGTTTGAATGTCATGTGTTGCTCAAAAACTCACCTTTAATTCCTCTGGAAATGAATTCCTCCGACGAGATGACGCACTCGGCTCGCTCCGTGCCATGCAACTTATGTCCAGAATGTTAGGATACAGCAATACACAGGAGGGCTGGGGGAAAAACACTTCCAGCTTCTCTTTGCTGCCGGAGTGTGTGCTCTGCCCGCCGGCTCCGCTCGGATCACCGCCCGCTTGAGGAGGTGAGCTCCTCCGCTCTCCTTCCTGCGCGCTCCTGCCGCGAGCTGCGCGTCCTCTCCCGGACGTCAGGGGTAATAAAAGGAGGTTTTATCGGTTCACCTTGACAGACTGGCTCCTCCTTCCCTCTCTCTCCTCTCCTCCGTTCAGTCCCTCCCCTCCTGTCTCATCTCTGGAGCGGCAGAAGGAGCGTTTCGTGACACCCAGCCTGTCCGTCTGTCTCGGTGATGAGAATACAAATCAAGCCGGCGGGGGGGGGGTTCCAAGGACGCACGATTTGGCAAAGGGAGACAGACGCTGTGCAGAGCGCAAAGAGAGAGTTCCAGGTGATATTTACACACGTATGCAAACTATTTAGACTGATCACGATGACATTTCACTGTCATGTTCCAGCGCTGCAGGAAAAGAGCCTCAGATGATTTTTATCCATTATTTATGATTGGAGAGGCTGTGTTTGAAACCCAATGATGGCCTGGATGGTCTATTGTCTTATTGTTCCAGATGGTCAGTCAGCTTCATCAACCACCAGAGGAAGAGTCTACACGGCCGCACAAGCAGCTCAGTGTCCTCGTGAGGTCACGATAAGATCATCCCTTATTGGTCCCCAGAGACAGAAGTCAGAATAAAGACGAGGGGAAAGTGAATAATCAGAAGCATGTGAAATAGAATTAAGAACAGAAACTCTGAGAGCGATTGCACTCATACACACAGTACCCACAGCCAGTGTTGTACTAATACTAAGACTAAACTAATACTGCAGCACTTGTTCAACAGAACACTGAGCAAACGATAGAACATGTAATTTGTACTACTATCTGTACTGTGTTCATCTAACATTTATAGAATATTAACTTGAAACCTTCACAGAACGTTCAGGGAACAAAACAATAACAGAAATTTAACATGGAGGGAGCGACGTGTAGATACGTTCAATGAGCGTTTCCATAAACCAAAAATATGATTTGAAATTTGAGGGACTGCAAATTTTGGAAAGGCCTGTGTTACAAACTGGGCATTTACCAGGCAGGGAGGGTCTGGCACAAAGCTGCATTATGGGAAATGTAGGATCCAGTGCTTTTGGAGCTGCGCTCAGAACAGAGATTGAACGTCAGGATTTCTTGATCCCTGCTGATTTGATCTTTACCTTCTTTTTTAAAAGGTGTTTTTTTGAGTCGCCCAGCCTTAATGAAGTGTAACACTACTCTAAAAAACCAGACTGGCCCTTTAAATGAATCACAGTGGTGAATAATTAAAAGTCAGTTGTCTCTTTTAATCAGTGACATCAAGTTACAAACAGGTGAGCTGATATCAGATGACCATCATATTACAACACCTGCACCTCATGCTTATTAAATATTCATCTCCTCGTGCAGCGATGACAACACACACACACACACACGCACGCACACACACACGCACACACGCGCACACACGCACGCACACACACACACACACGCACACACACACACACACACACACACGCACACACACGCACACACGCACACACACACACACACACACACACGCACACACGCACGCACACACACACACACACGCACACGCACACACGCATACACACGTACACAAGCACGCACGCACGCACGCACGTACACACACACACACGCACACACACACACACACACACACACCTTTGAGATCTGAGCCACTATCTCTTAAAATAAAGGTTGAACTCTTAATATGTTAAACTTTACATACATGTGAGGCAGCGGTCCTCGAGAGCCGTCTTTCTGTCCAGAGACGAAGAGTCGTGTTATATAAAAGATCTGATTCCAGGTTATCATCATGGTTATCACCAGCTGTGAATAAACGTAACGTGACTCAGTCGTGAGAGAGCTGCTGGTTTCCTAAACACCCGTCAGAGTTCAGGACCTGAGCTCAGTCTACCTGCAGCTGATTTGACTGTCAAACCGACTCAATTCAAATCACTGTGAGCAGCCCGGCGTCTGGAAACACAGTGAAAGTCTGCGCAGCCTCAGCTGTGTGCACAGTGAACCACAGCGGTCACATTACTGCATCGTGTTCTGCTTTCACTGAAGTTCGCATTAATATAACAGCCGGTATTGGCTCTTAAATGTATTACATTTTTCTTTAAAAGTAAACTCAATGTGAAAGTTTGGCTTTAACAGACATATGATGTGAGACTGCATTGAAATGCAAGAAGCTCAAGAAGTGTAAGTCGTCAGCTGGAAAAACAGACTGAGGACTAAATCTTCTGTTCAGCAGCCATGATTTACTGATGCCACTGAACGTCACAATGAGGAGTCTAAACGGTGCTAACAGCCAGAGAAAATTATTCCAACCGCTTCCAACACTCTGACAGGAGGAAGCTGAAAGTTTCCATCCAAAATGTAGCACGAAATTGAATGGAACATCTGCAAAGGAAAAAGCAAATGAACGTAGCACATCGAACAGCTGGTGGAGCTAATTCTCCTGTTGGTGCCGTCATAACGTTAAAGAAGAGGCAGGGACTTCCAAACTGCGCCTACTGTACCTCATTATAAGCTTTACCAGAGAAACATGTAGATTTTCTGCTCTTACTTCTGCTGGCTGTGGTAAAAATCTGTACTATTCACTGTTGGATATATTTACAGCAGCTGGCCATATTTTTAAAAGTTATGTAAGTAATGCATCTCCACTCAGGCTTGTGACCTACTTGCTGCAATATTGATCATTCCCATATCATCATTCCCTTGAGATCTTGTGAATTTGCACAACATAAAAGTGGAGCATGAATTTCGACCAGTGCTGCAAAGAACCACGGGATGAGCAGGGAGCACATGATGTCAAAAGAAAGTACGTCAGCGCTTCGTATGGCTCCTGTCGAGTTGTCAATTATTCATTAAAAATGCAATTCAAGCCTGTTGCTTTGTTGTAAAACATAAAACCGGGTTCCATTCGCATCAAGCACCACTTCTACTTCCTCATTTGAGAATAGAGCAGAGAACAAGAGGAGCTGATTAATGTTCACCGCGAGTCACAAACACTTGGTCATATTTTGGTCCAGCGTGCTCGTGTGAAAGCAGCCAATCAGCACGGACGTCACTCTCCTCCAATCAGAGGAGAAGTTGTGATTAAACCTGCAGCGATGATGATGGCGGTGATGAAGCGTCTCGTGACGGACTGACGGGTTCGGTTTGAGTCCAGGCGGCTCAGATCGGTGACTCCTCCAGCCGGTCCTTTCCAGGGCCTGTTGAGATGAACACTGCCTCTGTTGTCTTCAGCAGCACCTCCTTCATAAAGATCAGTCTGTTCGGCTCGCACACACACACACACACACACACACACACACACACACACACACACACTCACTCACAGGCATAAAACATCTTGACCTTTTGTCCCGTTACTGGTGTCACACAGCTGACTGATTGTGGAAGACTCTCCGGCTTTTATAAAATCAGCGGAAACCGGCTGCTTTTCTCCAGGACGGAGGGATTCCTGGTAAAAGCTCTACTGAGTTCAACTTTGTTGAAAACACATTTGAAATTATTCGAAGCGAGAAGATTAATCCGACTCTTATTGTAAGAGCCACTAAAGCACAAACTGTATCTGTATTTGGTAAAATGTTTATGTCACATAAGTTCCACACCAGAGTTTATGTGAGTTGAATTGTGTATTTCAGTGAAATGTGCTCAGGTTATGTTTTCTGCACTTATTATTCTGTCGTAAGTGCAAGAATACAGGTATATTTGTTATTTCTGATATTTGCAGTAATGCAGTTTTTGGCACACTTGAGGAGAAAACAGTTTAAGACGGCGTTTTGATTGTAAGATGCAGAGGCTGTGTGCCATCAGCTAATCGTGCTGTATAAGCAGTAATAAGCATCATGTCTGTAACCGACCGGGCTGAGATGAAATCACATCGATGATCAAAAGCTGAACATAAACTCTCATTCAGTTTTCTTTGCCTCTGTGAATTGTATGTACATTGTTTGGTTTTCACAAGAAAATTGGATTCAATTATTGAACAGAAGTCAAAACTAATTGGCCTTGAACTTGGAGGATGGTCAAACTTATGTCTGTACAATAATACACGATTAGCTTAGCATAGCATAAACACTTCAAACTGGGGAAAGCCTGGGGCAGTGATTTGCCAGAGTTTTGTTATTGTTTGTAAACATGTGAGATCTTCTCTTAAAGTGATAAGATGCTGAAATGCAGCGGGGCCCAGAGGTTCGTGCTGTGGTGGACTGCAGTGTTAGTGTTACAGCAGTGTTGGGATGTGTCACCGTTTGTCTGTCCTTCAGTGTGTCTGGAGTCTCATCATCTGCTCGTTTATCCTGACGCGTGCGTCCGCAGGACAGTCGGTGTGTGTTTATGGACATGTGTGGTTATCCTGAGTGGGTATGGATCTGTCAAAGGAGCTGAGAGGTTTTGGTGTTTTTGTTTTGTTTTCATCTCGTCTTACTTTCGTCTCCGGCTCTGCAGGCCTCAGCAGGAGCTCAGAAGTTTGACGAGAACGACTTCTAACTGGCATCGTCCTGCAACACGACGGCGGCAAAGCCGATCGCATCGCAGTGACAACAGCTCTCTGTGGGAGCGAGGCACCAACAAAAGCTATCGCATAAAGAGAGCCGTGAACTCTGCTTTTTGTTGTTTTTGTTCAGTTTTTTTTTATGCCGAAAACAGTTTAATACCTGCAAATTAAAAGCCTTTCTGCAGTGTTATTAACTGACAGTACCCTGTGAATGTGTGCGTGTGTGAGGCAAACCGCCACTTGAATAATGGCATTAATGTTTGAAACTGAGGGCTCCGTATAAACCTGTTCCATCAATCCAGAACTGTTTATCTGTATGAACCATTTCCATTAACACATCAGCCAATCTGTGTTTCACGAACTCCAGTTAAGCCCCTGCTTTTTGGCTCTAAACAATAACTCTGCTCCTGCACACCAGTATCATCAGAGGTGCTGGGGGTGCAGGACCACCAGCAGCAGCAGCTGAAGGGTAATAAACACTCTCACTGAAGAGGAGACTCTGCTGTGCTACAACAACCTGAAGCGAGGGCTGCTGGAGCCAAACCTCATCCATATTGGTGATGTCGCCTGTCAGTCATGTCCATCTAGTTTGGCCTCTTAACTCAAGAATACACAACTTGCAACTAAACTGGCCTCAAAGTGCGTAAATCGCCTGTGAACAGACTCTTTTATTCCTGGAAAGTTGACATTTTCGAGATAAAACAGGCTCGTTGGTATGCTGATGAGATGCCAACGTGCTGATTGCTCGTTTTTTGAGTCTCTTTCCTGTTTCCTGCCCTCAGCAGGGAAACCTTCCTGCTTGATGTTGAGGCATTAAGTGGCTGGCACGCACCACGCCTGGGAAGAAGAAGAATTTCAGGGGCACGAGTTTCCTTCAACTTCTCCTTTAAACTGTCAAACAAAAACCTGATTCTTCTCTGTCTTCACAGCTTTTGACAAAAGGATGAGTGGGCATATCAAAGTTTTAAAAAGCCCTTTAGCCAGTGCTGCTATTGTTACTGGCGGATGTGCTGGTTTCACTTTGGACTAAAATATGTGGGACGACAGACTTTTAGTGTTGTTGATAAGGTTTAATACGCCACAGAAAATGAGATAAGAGCTGCACCCAATTAACCTGCCAGCATGGAGGTAAAGCACTGAAGGGCTCATGCTACTATGAAAGCTCAGTCGTTGTATAATCACCTTTACTGCCAATACATGTATCTGAAATACTAACAGTGAAAGTCAATTAGCAAAGTTTTAAAGTGCACTGAAGTGTGATGAAATGTAATTTTTAACAGCCTGTCAAAATAATGAGTCACGTTTTTCTGATGGCTGATCAGGACTTTTTCTCAGCTCCCATGAGGCTTTGCTCGACGCAGTGGGTCATTAGTGCTGGTACCAGGGCGGCACATGTATTCAGAAAACACACTTATCACCAGCATTTTTACATTTAGTGCTTTAGCTTTAATGTGTGTTGGAGAAGTGACTGAACAGCCGGCAGCTTTTCCAACATGAATAAACAATGAGGTGTTGATATGAAGGCAGTGTTTATTTTCTAGATGGTTCTAAGCTCAGGGTGCGTCATTCTGTTTACATTTCACAAAACATTAAATGCACTTAAACTCTTTCTCTTTTCAGTGTCTTTAAAAAACAAGTTTTTTTGTTTTTCGGCCACTTGGGGACAGTCAACCACGCTGACAGTCAACACTGACATGTCACCACCTGAAGTTACTCTGATGAACTTTGTCACTCATTGAATGTCTTTTTATTTCTCTTAAATCAAAAAACAAAAGAGACTACAATATAAAAAGCGTATAAAAACATGCAGCAGTCTTTATTTTCAATGTTCAGAAGCTGGGATGGAGGAAAAAATGACAAATTACTGTCTAGGTGGTCTAACATGCTAGAAAAGGTGCCCCGCCGTCTGCAGCTGGAGTCCTTTTAATTCTTTGGTCCCTCAGTCCACCATTTTATCCATTGACCTCCATCCTCATACCATGTGGGGCTTGAAATAGGCTCATGACGCCTGAGATGGATCTCCCACATTAAGGACCCTCCTTCCCACCTCCAGTATTTCTGTCCCTGATCTGCCTAACCTGATGACTAACTCCAGGAGTCTGCAGCCATGCTAGCAGCTCTGTGTGGCAGAGCGATGCTTTGAGTTAAAGGCTAATATTAGCATGCTACATTTCCTGTCATTGTACCGTTTTCCAATCACTGCTAGAATCTGTGGATGATTATCATCCAGACAGCACAAGTGTTTGGGCTCTCGATTTCAATCCCTCAACAAACACGTGATCGCTGCTTCCCGTCCAACGGAGATGAGAAATGATATAGTAACAGTTCATTTTTAGACTGACGGAGGATCTAAAAATGGAGTCGATACCGAGCTGTTTGTGGATCCCAGCAGGTGGAGAGGTGCTCTGAGTGGAAACTCCTCTAAAGTGGTTTACAGCTGACGTGGTTTTCCCTGTTAGAGTGTGTGTGTGTGTGTGTGTGTGTGTGTGTGTGTGTGTGTGTGTGTGTGTGTGTGTGTTATGTACAGGTTTGTCTCTGCCCGGCGAGAGGAGCTTCACATCTTTCTTAGAAAAGATTTGTTATGATTAGCTTGTTTTTAGCCATTTATCAATGATTGGGTGGACGACCATTGAACTCTACAGACACAGTCACGGCCCCCGGAGGATGAATCCCACTGACACTGATGATCATCTGACCCTTGAGCATGAGGTTTAGTGTTTTGGCTGTTAGTGAAAAGTGTCACAGTCCCACCAAACTCTGAGGCTTTGTTCAGACTGCAAGCAACACATCAAATAGCGTATTTGTTGATTTTTCACTGAAAACCCACAGATGCCCGCTTCATGGTGGAGCTCCGAGGATCACTAATGTCAGTAGGATTCATCCTCTGGGAACCATGAACCTGCTCCGATCTTTCAAGTTCATCTGGAGGAATTTCACAGGACAAGTGAAAACTTTGACGTGTTGCTAGCATGGCTAGCATGGCTAAAGAAGAAGGGATTTATTTAGAAGACAGTCGTTCATTGAAAACACGTAAAGCTGAAAGGCTCTGAGGTGATTGCCAGCATACGAGCAGGTCGAGTCGTCCAGTCAGATGTGAGCGACTCACACGAAGAGAGTAAGTGAACGGCAGCGAGCAGCAGAGCAGGAGCCGAGCGTAGGATTCGACCCAGAGAGGACGAGAGGGCGCAACAGAGAGAGACAATGAAAGGAGAAGAGAATACAAGAGTGTGAGTGGGTTCAGGGTGACGTCACGACTCCAGGTCAGCATCTACGAGAGTGTGTGAGCACGCGTGTGTGTGTGTGTGTGTGTGTGTGTGTGTGTGTGTGTGTATGTCATTTCTTATCAAGTGACACACAACAGTGACAAATGTGTGAGTGTGGGTGAACGGAAGTGTGACTGCATGACGTCTGATCCAAAAGTGACACAGCACCACACACACATACTGTACACACACACACACACACACACACACACACACACACACACACACACACAGTGGAGGTCTTTGTTCAGGGACGTTCACTCAACGGCGTTTTTTTATGCTCAAATTCAAATCAGCTTTATTAAGTTTTACAATGTGAATATAACGAGAGTAAGAAAAAACACACATCAGTGACCATCAGCGATCTTCATATTCACTGTACGAACTACACAAACGACGTTAATGGAGACAAATCATAAAAACAAAACCATGAAACACAGTTTCATTTGTTCACTCTATGGTGAGCAATAGAAATCTTAGAAATCATCAGTTTCAGGTGACATTTGCCTCATGGCCGTAGTTTTACTAAATTTTGTAAATGTTATTTATTTTTTATTTATTTTTTATTCTGCCAAAGTAATGAATTGTGAAAATCACAAAGCTTTAAAATTCGGTCAGGACCCTTTTATCTACATCTGGCTCCCCCAGACCCCTCAGGTGGGTCCAAGGCCTAAAATGGGATCACCTTCAAATACCAAAGTATTCCAAAAAAGGGACAATCAGGAAGGAGAATAATTTTATTTTATCTGGTGAAGTTACGACAAACACGTGCTGACTCCCTGTAATGTCATGGCTGTGTTTCAGCGCTCCTCACACAGCTCACCTCCTTCAGCCCGTCTCCCTCTCTTCATCTGTATCTGCACCTCACGAGAGAAGCGGCTGTAATCATGAAATCAGCGAGCGGTCACCTGCAGCCGCACCTGTTCGCACTGGTGATTCGTCCTCTGAACGGCACAGCGAGGATTCATCACAGAATCAATAAGCAGCGCTGCACACCAGGCCTGAATGTACTTTGTGTGTTTGTGTGGGTGAGAGGAACGTGTGTGTGGGCGTGTGTCTTCATTTCACTTAAATCCTTCCTGATTTTGAGTTTCCATGGTAACACAGGGGAAGATAGAGGACGGATGGAGAGATGTTTACGTACCTGAGCACCTGCTTGTTTCTGCACCGATTAACCTCCTTTATTTAATTTTTTCAGCCTTTAATGTTTCCTGTCTGATCTTAACCAGGCCTCTGATTTCTCTTCTTCTTCGTGGATAATTTATGTGGCGATAACGCTCATACTTTGCCTGGCACCGCTTAGCTTTAGCCTCTGTAGCTTTAGCATAATATCATGTATGTTGCCATAAGTGCAAGTTTAAGGCCTTTCTGAAGGGTTCAGCCAGTTTTCTCATTAAGTTCATCACCAAAGTTACAGAAAATGCACAGAGATTATGAGATGACAGACAAATGTTCATTAATTACAGGTCATTAAATATTGATGACATGACAGCAGTTGTAGGGCTTTAGTTCATTTCCCTTGCACACACGTTGATAATGAAATTAGCTAGTTAGCCTAATTAGCTACAGATGATAAATCTGCCAGCAACCGTTGACCTTTCAAACCTCTAACTGAAAAGCTGCTTTCCTCTGCAGTGCCTTCTGAAATAAAGGCCCTATTGTCCAAAAATTAGTGTGAATCTGAGGAATAAATCTGTCAGTTATGATTGTAAAATAGTTATGTGCAGTGCAGGGATCCAAAGGTTCACAGCAGTAAGCGGGTGTCTCAGGGTCATTCAGTTGAAAAATGAAAAAGCAGCAGGTGGAGGAATTAATTATTTTTCTTTTGTGTTTTCTTTTGTTTTGTGTTGAGCCAAAAGGACCACGGTCAGAGAGAGTAAATGTACATTGAGGTCAAAGCAGAATTAGGATTGTTTTGAAGTGAAATCACAAAATTGTGGATGCACTGTCGTGTTAAAAGCCTGTAATAATTTTAGACCTAAATTTACACAGCTTTTCAGTGTTGGCGCAGGCTGTCGCAGTGACATTAACTGTGACATTTTTGTTGTTTGGAAAGGATGAAAAAAGGTGTGAAGAAGAAGAAAGATGAGTTGGCCTAGTTCAGACAGAAAACAACAGACTTTGTTCGATGGGGACATGACGGAGAGTCTGCAGGAGGCAGAGAAAATAAAAC
>NC_135088.1:1007500-1027500 GCF_051107435.1 Chaetodon auriga
TAAGGAAAATAAATGTTAGCCGTCTGTATTAAAGGGAAAGTTCACTCAAATAAAACTACAACATCATTTCCTCGTCTGTCTTCTGATGATCTAGCCGTGCAGATCGCTTTGATTTCATTTGGTTTGAGCCATTTTGGTGGATAAAAATGCATGCTGGGATATTTACCCACCACACATTAGCTGGCTCGACACCACGCGAGGCGAATGGGAGAGCATGCTGTGTAAACTTGGTGAACTGACCCTTTAAAATGTGTCCCACATGACACACAACACAACCTTCAGCTTCAGCTCTGAAAAGCGTAGCTGGACCTTCAGGGGTTCATTTTGGAGGACAGATTCTGTAAAAGTGAAATTACAAACACTAAAATGTTCAAACCCGACGGAGGGATCTGAACACTGTCGGACAGTTAAAGGTGAATTCCACATATTTCTGAACTCTTGCTGTCAGATCAGGAGCGTTTCAGTTCAGTCTACAGAAACATGAGAGCTGTTCGTACATTCAGAGGTATTTCACTTTAATAGCTTAAAGTCAGAGGCTGTATTCTTTGAGGAAGCGACACACCAGCTGAGGCAGTTCACGGCGGTGGTGAACTGACCAGCTTCAGTCACGACTGGAACCAGTTACTCTTTTTACCGCTTCAGGGTGACTTTACTCATCTGATCAGGATGCAGCCTGAGACACATCTGGATGGACAAAACCAGTCAGGACTTACTGTGGGAGGGAGGAAATTCTACAGAAACCCTGAGAGACAAGTGGAAAACCAAACCCGTGATTCACTTACAGACTTACAGGCAACAGAATTCGGATATTTGGTCTCGTTTACATATTTCTGATCAGATATCGACTCGTTGAAATCACACCGGCACCCCCTCGTAGAGAGGCTGGCCAATAACGTGACAGCGTTGGTGGTTAAACCCCCTCAAAAGAGTCCTTGAGCAGCACACTGAGCCTGATGTGTATGACTTCTGTGAAACTGGAAAGTTTTTATTATTTTATTTTTACTTGAAAACCAGAATCACATCAAAATAGTTTGTTTTTTAAAGTCCAGAAAGACCCTTTTAGCTTAACTTAGACCTGTTTTTGAAATGGACAGAGAACTTGAGTCGGGCCAGTACTCAACAGTACTCACCAGTACAGAGCACCAGCACATCACTCATCTCTCGTTACTCGGCTCTGCCACGTTCTAATGAATGATGAGTGTTAGCGTTTCCCGCCCAACCAATCAGCACGAGGAGGAAAGTTTGCTGGACAAGAGCTTAGATTTCTGCTCACATCTCCATAAATACTGCGTGCAGCTGCTCTGCTGATACACTCAGTGGCTCATTCACTGCTCACGACTTCTCTGCTGACCACTTCCTGTCAGAAACGTTTGCTGCTGCAGCTCCATCCCACATCTCAGCCTCCTCCTGATGTGGTATTTTTGGTGTTATCGACTTGAATGTATTGTTCACCTATATGTTGGTAAAGGGAGGATCACTCCTTGTTTGCTCCCTCTGTACTGTGAACGCTCTCTTAGACTGTGATCATCTTTGACTGTGATCACTGTTGTAACTTCGAGTCAGCTGAACACGCACAGACACAGCTTTCACTGACAAACATCCAATTTAACATGAAGTTTCCCACCAAGAACAAACAATGACGGGATGTTTCCTTGGTTTTAAATGGAGCAGATCTTTCAATAAAACTAAACTCAAGAAACTGTCAAAGTTTTCTATTTCCTCTATGATTCAGTTTTCATTCATCAACTGATGGGAAATTAGGGACACATAAAATAAAGTGTTGCCATAATTCTTGCCGAATGAGTGTGTTGCAGCCTGGCACCTGTTTTTTTTTTTTTTAATTCTAAAGTGACACTAACATGATGTTTGAGTTGTTCACTGTGGGACGCTCCAAAAAAGTTCCCTGTGAAGAACGAAAAGGCACAAGCATGTTGGTAGAAGCAACCTGTGTAATCATGAAAGTGAGTCATTTAACTCTCAGAGTTTCTGTCAAATTTGTTTCATCTAAAACAGCACAATCAAACAATCGCGTCCCAAAACGGGCACCGAGCTGACGAGAGTAACTGCAGCCGCACCGAGTCGATTGTCTCAGGAATCCATGATCGACAAATTAAAAAATAATAATACTATGGATATAAAAATATCTGTAGATGTAGACACCTTCATGGCTCTGGCATCACCACCTCAAAACCATAACATCCAAGCAAAAATAAAAATCACACTTTGACAGAATTAAAGGAAAAACAGAGCTTTGTGTGAGGCTGGTCACAGCAGGATGGAGGGCGGAGGAGGAGAAGTGGTCACAGTTCATGGGCTGAAAGTCACTGGTTCGATTCCCTGGACAGAGCGGGGGAAAAGTAAAGAGATGAAGGAATGTTCAGTCCTCCCTTAGTAACCACTGCCACAGTGCCCTCCAGCAAGGCACTTTTACAGCAGGCATTGTTCCAGTGGAGCTGCTCAGCGGCCAGCAGCAGCTCCCAGATCAGTAACGTGGACATGTGTGAGTGGATGAATGTGAAAGCAAAGACTTTCCTGGACAACAAATACACAAACTGAGACAAACAAAAGCAACAAACAAACAAACAAACAAACATCCGTTCATCTCGTTCAGAACGCCTCGACAGCCGAGAATTCACACATTTTAAATAACATTAAACATCATGGCTGTGCTGAAAATATACATTCTGACATTTAGAGATCGACCATCTTAAAAATACAAATGTGCAAAACCTGTAAACAAATGAGATCCTGTGTGTGTGTGTGTGTGTGTGTGTGTCACAGCCTGGTGGGCTCCTCGTCACTGTCACTGCAGTTACCACAGCAGTCCTGCAGAGGGAGGCAGAGAGCACAGAGTCACTGCAGAATTGGATCATCATAATCTAATGACACTGAAGATGTGCAGGGACCCAGAGAGCGCAGCATCGAGGCTTCCATCTGCGGCAGCATCTCCACGTAATTTTTATTATTCTTAAAATATCTTAAGCCTTAAAACACAAATGGGCCGTCCGCTCCTGATCTGAGACCCACCTGTCGGCCAAACAGCCGCTGCAGGAGTCCCTGTTTGGGCGGAGGAGACGGCTGTCCTCTCCAGTCCAGGTCAGGAGGAACCGTCCCGTCCTGGTGGAAAACATTCAGCTCTGTGAAACACTCCGTCTCGATCATCTGCAGGACAAAAGCCCAGAGCTCAATCTCTGCATCACGTGCACAGACACACACAGGACGTGTCTCTGACTGCGTGTCTCTCACCTCATTCTGCCAGGGAATGGAGACGCTGCCTGTGGACACCTTGCTGTAGAAAGACTCGTCTTTGGGCTCCAGCTCCACTCCCTTCACCGTGGAGAACTGCTCGATGTCCAGCACGTCTTTACAGTAGATGGCCTGCGGCTGCAACACGCACACACAGACCACCACTTCAACACGTTTACAGTTCAGCTGCTCGGCTAACAGTCAGGAGGACGGAGGGACTGAAGAGGACGCTTTACAACAAACATGGCTGCTCGCTTTCTCACTGGACGTCAGATGAGAAGATTTAGATGAACTATGATTAATGTCATTAGTGACACCTGTATTATCATTGATATCCTTAGTGTTATCATGAATGTGACGATTCACACCTGTGATATTAATGCTGTTTCTTATACCTGTGCTATGAATGACATTAGTTATACCTGTGCTTACCATGTTATCAGCTACACCTGTGTTAATGTCATTAGTTGCACCTGGGCTGTTGTTAACGTAATTCGTTACACCTGGGCTACCATTGATGTTACTGAATCTGATGTCTGACATTACAAACTGTGGACTCACATCAGGAACGAAGGGCGGCTGCAGCATGCCGGCCTCAAGGCGTTTGAAATTAATGGAGCGGAAGATGGGATGGGCTTTGACCTCGGAGGCTCCGCCTCCCAGGCAGCCCAGCCTCTCTGAGGGGTCTTTGGCCAGAAGCTGGAGGGAATGAAAAACTGTTAAAAACAACAGGAAGTGACAGAAACACTCAAGGTGTGAACTCAAGAGAAAGGAGACGATCAAACACACTCCAGGAAGTGTGGTTTGAGTGACAGATCTGTGAGTTTGACGTGGTCGATAACACTGTTAGACAACATTTAACATCCAGGAAGCTTTGTGTTGCCCCCCCCCCCCGCCGTGGTTTGATGGATGAGCTGTCTGAGTTTGCGCTCAATGAACTCCTAATTACAGCTTATTGATAGTAAGTAAATAAGTTGCACGTGAATTACAAACTTAATAACCGAACTGAACCCTGAGTAACCCTGACCAGCAGAAGAACACTTCACATAAAGTGTGATGCAGCCGAGCAGAGAGACGTGTCAGGAAGTGTCTTTAAACGCTGAGCTGTACTATCAGAATATAGCCAACCATGTAGCAGACTGGAGCTACAGGCCACTCGAACATCCACCCACCATTTTACAGAGGGACTTGGCGTCCTCGGAGAACTTGCTGGAATATTCCTCCTCCACCTCCCTCACCAGCCGCTCCACTTCCTCCCTCTTGATCTTCTTCTTCCTCTGCTGGAAGGGAGACTGGCCCTCGATCATCTCGTACAGCAGGCAGCCCAGCGCCCACCAGTCTGGGCTGAAGGTGTAGCGCTCGTTTTTCACCACCTCTGGAGCTGGAGGAGAGATGGGAGGCGGGAGAGTGAGCTGAGGGTGGTCCATGAACAGGGGATCTAAACCTTTACTCCACAAAGTCGGAAGCTTCTCCGGCTGATCTACATGGAACATGAGGGTTACTCTTGTTCTTCAGTTCCCACCGGTCAGAGGTCAGAGGTCACTCACCCATGTACCCGACTGTTCCCACCCGTCCCTTGATGGTCTCTCCCTCTGGAACATGAACCGCTAAGCCCAGGTCTGATATCCTGATGTGGCCTGAAGACACACACAAGAAGAGAGACGAATGTGCTGTAAGTGTTCGTCATAAAGCCAAAGTGGAACATTCATTCTAAAAGCTCTTTCACATTTACAACATGTAATTAAAACAGGCATGAATATCTTCTTTATGTACATGCATTAAAGACTGTTCACACTGATCCGAGTAAAGCTGCTGAGAATTTGTGATTTATGAGAAGCATCATGTGTTGAGTTCACGCTTTGTGTTATGCATCGAAGGAAACAAACAAAGAGCAGATGTAAGTTCAAAGGTCGGCCACATTATCTGCGTCTTTATGCCTTCTCGTCTCAGACGTTTGTCTCGACCCCTGAATGTTGGAGCCACATGTATTATTGTTCTGTTCATTATAACCGAGCACGCCAGTGTTTTGTTGCAGTTCATCTTTGTAATCAGATCAAATGGTCTTGTGTGATTGAACTGGTCTCTGCTGGACTCAGAGCGCCCTCTGGAGGCTCACAGCAGGAAATCATGTCACCGCTGTCACACAAACAGCTGGCTCAGACTCAGAGTTCTGTATTAAACAGAAAAAAGTCTCAATTCTGGCAAGTTCTGATGATTTTCGAAGCAGATTTGTGGTTTAGACTCACCGTGGTCGTCCAGCAGGATGTTCTCTGGTTTTAGGTCCCTGCATGAGAAAGAGAACAGAGAGAAGAGCCAATGAGACAAGAGCAGAGGGGAAAGACAGTGAGACATGTCTACGTGTTCGAGGACGCTGACCTGTAGACGATGCGCTCTCGGTGCAGGTCCTCGAGGCCGCAGCAGATCTCTGCAGAGTAGAAG
Organism: Chaetodon auriga; assembly: GCF_051107435.1. Taxonomy (NCBI): domain Eukaryota; kingdom Metazoa; phylum Chordata; class Actinopteri; order Chaetodontiformes; family Chaetodontidae; genus Chaetodon; species Chaetodon auriga. The sequence continues at coordinate 1,013,186 of NC_135088.1, forward strand.
ACGGCCCTCTTCTCGTCGAAACCCGCCTCGCCCATGTGGTAGATGTGAAACTTCAGGTCTCCGCCGTTCATGAGGGTCAACACAAGGCACAGAGCGTCCTTCGTCTCGTAGGCGTAGGCTAAACTCACCTGGAGACAGAGGAGTGCTAATGATGAGAAGGCTGCGAGGCAATGCTTCAGGTGTGAGTTCTACTGATGCATCATAACTAACTAATGACTAGCAGCTTAATCAATGACATCACAACAGGAACGAACCTGATGAATGAAGGAAAAATTAAAAAAAACGTTCTCTGGTTCCAACGTGACGGTATTTTGACACTGAAGTCACGCTGAACCCTGAGGGACTCCTCAGGCCTGGGAGCCCCGGACAAGACGACTGACCGCAGTCCAAATCAAACAAGCTGCGAGAAGGTCGTCTGGCAGAGAATCAGACCAAAGCAGGCAGAAAAACCTCCATGTTGTCTTTTAATTACTGCAGTCGTTAATGTTGCCGACATCACGGCTGGCTGATGCACAGAGCAAACTCCCAGGAGCACCAAACATGGATTAATCCGCTGCTGAAAGTAGTCCCCAGCAGATGCACCATTTACTTTGAGTAACATTCAGCTGTTTGGGGAAAATGACTGAAGCTTCTGTTTTAGAAATGAAACTACACACTTGTGACAGGAAGTCAGAGAGGATGGTGGTCTATTTCCTTTAGGTTTTTTCAACATGCAAATTCAACATCTGCAGGTTGAAAACGAGGGAACGTGACCTGGAGATGAGACGCGATGCTTACTACAAATCTGCTGTTGACTTTCTCCAGGATCTGTTTCTCGTTGAGCGCCATGGACTCTCCTTTCCTCTTCTTTATCCTCTTCTTCTCCAGTTTCTTACAGGCGTACATCTTCCCTGTGGCCCGTACCTGACACGCACACACCTGCAGGGCAAAGAAAGAAGGATGAAAGACACGGCACGCTCTCTATTTGTATCTTCATGTTTATGTCTTGTGACTTCCCCTCAGTGAGAGCAGCAGCTAAGACTGTGACTGTAAATGATGTAATTATGAGGTAACACAGGACGGCGGCTCAGGACGCGAGAAAGGAGGCTCGCACACGATGACGCCGCTGTGTGATCTGACTGAGGGGGATTTGCTGGAAATGAACCTTTCTGCTCGACTCGGGCTGCATTCGGGCGTAAAGCGTAGCTGTGCATGCAGACGTGAAGGGACAGGACAGGGACAGGAAGTGGGCCGTCTGTAGAAGCCTGCCATTGGCTGACTATTTCAGTTGGCATTCTCCTCCCCTTCAGCTGCCTGCGTGGAACCGTTCAAAGTTCCCATCGCTACGTGAAACAACAGCAACCTCTGAGTTACTGCCTATACGCTGAGAATGGCAAGATCAGGCCTGACTGGTTGTTCTGCAGGGATTTAGCCATTTTAAGGCAAACCAAAACAAGTTTCCCCCGACACTATTTTGCAAATGTGACTATTTTAAAGAAATACAAACAAGCCAAAGTGTTTTTTTTCCTACCAGAATGATAACTGGTTCAGCTTGAACTGAGAGACTCGACCCCGGAGAGTAACTCATAACAGCACTTCTCAGATGAAAGTATTCACTTGTACTCTGTGTCTGTGAGTTGTTGTGCTGTGTGGTCAGCTGACAGAAAACTGAGCGTACTCACCTCTCCAAAGCCTCCTTTCCCTAAAACTCTGTACTGTCGAAATGTGTTTTTCGTCACCGGCTGCCTGTTGGACACAAAGAGAAACTCATTTAATGCAAAGAAGTCATAATTAATTCATTCATTTCCATCCTGGATGCTGATATAGAGGATAGTTAGAAAAACAGTTTTCAGACTCCTTTGTGATGATAATATGTCAGATTAGTTTTATCAGGTGGAAATGTGGAAACTCATCAGAAACGATGCTTTCAGGGACATGTGAATGCTGCTGGAGTTCACACACACAGTCAGGGAGCAGCCACCGAAAAGCAGGTGCGTATGACTGCTGCCTCCAAAACTCAAAAACTGATGCTGCTGCTTTATGACGAGCTGCTCGTGACCACCGGCACTGATGAACTGCTCCCTCCTGGAATCAACACTCCCGTTTCTTCTCCCTCTGGACACTTTGGTCATTTCAGCTTGTAAATTGAATGAACCCTGGAGCATGGACTCATTAAAAGAGGATGAGTCATTTACTGCTTAATTAGCCCCGTGGTGGTGCTTCTCCTGCTTGTTTTGAACACGGCATTGCTCCATAATTGGTATTGTTTGTTTATTCATACATTTAGCCCCACATTGACCGGCTGACATCCTCAGTAGAAACTATTTTCTTTCAGATTTAATGCATTCATGTTTAAGCTGACGAGCGCACAGGAACCAGCTGAGTTCCAGCTGTGTCACTGACATTAACATCCTCAGATGTCATCCTCTAAACTACTGTTGATGAAGTTCACTGGTTTGAAAGAGCCACAGCGGACTGAAGGTGCAGAGCTGGCAGCTTTAGAGGTTTGGGTTCAGGTCCTTAACATTCATACAGCTATCAGATTACAGAGCACGTTCTCATTAAAGTTACATGTGTGCTGTAATTAGCTGCTGCTAATCCGGCTTCATTTGTTGAGCTCGTTAAGATGCTTCATCAGCCTTCTGCACTGCAGCCGCATGCAGTCGGTCATGTGACTGGTTTGGTACTGTTGCTGATGCAGTTCTTGATTTTTGGTGGCAATATTAACTTAAGTGGAGGACTATGAACATGCTTTTCTAAAAACTCTTATGATCTGATAAAAAAAAAGGCCAAAGCTTTGCAATAACTTTTCAAGAAGTTCAATTGTTCGAAGGTCTGATTGAATTTGGGTCAGTAACACAAAAGTACTGAGGTTCAATAAAAAGCTGTTCCCTTCTTTGTTTTCGATGAGTTGTCTGTCATTGACAGGTTGAACAAAAAGGCCTGGAGTCACAGAGAGTTTACGGCTATTCTTCTTTAAAGTCCAACAGGATTTTACACTGCTGTCATTACGGAGCACACACGTAGCTACACAGCACAGCAGAGAGTTCAGTGGCCAAGTATCCAGAGCAGGACATCCACTTCAGAGCTGCATTAACTCTGTGATTGCTCCTGGGTTTAATGCACTGCAACGGCTGAGAGCACAGGACAGTGCCTCGTCTATCCCTGTAGGACACAACGAAATGAGGAAAGCAGTGACGTCGGAGAGGACGCTAACAGAGCGAACGATGTTGGATGAGTCTTCCCACACCTCAAAGTACTGCTGTAACCCTGTGGCGTCGTCTTTCAGACCCTGTGTCTCCCTGTTCTGGCCTCCAGAGGTCCCTAACTCTGCCTTTCATCAGCCATTACCCAGCCCCGTTCAATCAGCCAATCAGCCTGAGGATATATAAGTCCATTCAGCTGGCCAGTCGATGCTCCAGTGTGGAGGCACTGCTGCCAGTCTGAGCATTATGATCATCAGTTGAGTGTTTTTGCTGTTTTTTTTTTATTTCCTGTCTGCAAGAAGCTTTCAGTAAAGTCCTTAAGTGTTTGTCCTGTCTGCTTATTGCACAGGTCTCCATTCTCTACTCACATCACTTGAAACTTAGTTATTTATTCATGTGTTCATATATACGGTGAAAGGACACCAGTGTGTCTCAGACTCTCAAGCTTTGTCTCCTCAGTCTCTCGACTTTACAATATCTAACAACCCAAAATGCAGCTATGTTTTACTCATAACGGTATTCAAAGTAATGACCTGGTAGTTTGGAAAACACAGGTGTTTGTCATGAACAGCTTGCAGGTGTGGCGTGTCCAAAGGCGCACACGCTCATTAAGTGGAATCTGCTGCTTCTCTGTAAACCACCAGCTGGCCTGAGATCAGGGGCAAGACAGGACAGATGTCTTCTCTCAGGTGTTTGTCTTCTGCAGTATCGTGTGTGCAGGTCCAACATTACGCTTTTGTTCACACTTCGCCACATGTATCGTCTCTGCTGGTCAGATCACAAACCTGACTGCGGTTCGTCTGAGGTCTACATGCGAATCAGGGTCAGATTGTGGTGTGAAGCACCTGAAGCTCAACGGGCCAAAATTAAAGCTGCGAGTCTCAACGAGCGAGTTTCAGGCTTCATAAAGGTGAACAAAGTGACTTCAGCTACTGCTTTCATCATCAGAGGGCGGCAGCATTTCAATGACTGCACACCCAAAGTTCCATCGTTTGCACCTCCTTCATTTCCTCCTTCGGTGGGAACGTTCAGGAGGCACAACAGGATGTCTCCAGCGATTTTAATCAGGGTTACTCAACGGCAGCTTGAGCTACGAGCAAACATGTGACATGTAACACCCACAGGCATCAATCAATACGGCGCCTCAGATTTTGGTTTAACTTGCTTCCAGAGTCTGCACACTCCTGTCCACAATCTCCAATCATGGCCCGAAGATACCAAGGATCTGTGATGATTGGACAAATCTTTGAAATTTTTGACCATTTTCCTGTTTTTGGATTAATGGCGGCCATTTTTTTTTTTTTTTACACCACTCTTCTCATTTCTGATAGAAATGTGTATTTCGGTCCCACCATGCTAAGAGATGATCGTATTTAATTCAACAAAACAAATAAGCATAATTCCCAACCTGCCAAACTGTCCCTTTAATGAGTTTTTACAGTGAATCTATTGATCAAAGATCCATCAGCTATGGGGAAAAAAAGATGCTTGCAGCTTTATTTTCTGTTGTGTTTGTTTGTTTGTCATCTTTATGGACAGCTGGAGGATTAGCAGCTTCTGTCCATAGAAAAAAAGACAATATCACTTATTCGTTTGCTGGTTGATTTATTTTAATAACGGCTGAAGTTCCCTGCTGTACTTGGGGTCATTTCCATGTTTCCTGACACGTCTTGCATCTCTTAGCCTGACGCTGCTACTGCAGGAAACATTTTAACTCCAATTATGGTGGTGGTTTTTGTGTTTTCACTGCAGTTGAAGGACTAGAAATTGTCCTCGGTGGAGGGAATTCAGTGACCCTGCGGTTTGTGAAAACGTCTCTAAACCCCACTGGATGAACAGAAAAATTCAAGGTCATCAACCTTACACAGTTCCTGGAAAGCCAGCAAGCCAGATGTACGAGGTTTTTATCTGACAAGCAGCTTGAGGGGCTGGAGGAAAAGGCCTCATTCTGCTGTAAATAATGAGGAAAGAAGCCAACCCTGTAAAAGGTTCCTGGTGGGCACGCAGACGCACCATCTGCTCCACCGGCTTACGTTTCTCTGTCGTCACCTTTTGGATTCGGGCCTGATCTTCAAACAAGGTTCCCGTGGATGGATTATTATTATCTCATGAGGGTTGTTTCAGCTGATCCTTGAAGAACACCAGTTTAACCATCAAACCTAAACAGTCCAGTCCTCGGCAGGGTAGAGCGAATGTTTACAGCACGGCCGAGGTTTTCAAAGTGGAGTCTGGGAACCATCAGACATCAGTCCCTGATGGGACACAGGCCCAGATAAACTTTCTTTGTCAGTAAACAAACCTGATCAAACTCATAACAACCATTATTCTCATGACACATTCATTTCTCCACCAGCAAATTAACACTTATGTGATTCTGGACTGAACTACGTCAGACAGCCGTGTGGAACAGTTGAATGCCAAGAACCGAGACGCTGCTTTTTCCTGGAAATTCTCATCTGGGTCTGCATCCTTGAGTCCAGTTGAGTCCTTTTTCCCAAGAAAACTACTTCATTTCTGTGTCTCTGTATCAGTAACACGGCTGGATCGACTGTTCTGCTACAGCATGTTAAACAGTCACGCAGCATTCTGCATCTTTAAAGGTCACGTGACACTTCGTTCTGTCTGCCGTTCACTTGTGTTGAAGAAGTACCACAGACCAGATCAAGCGTGCTTCCTGTTCCGGCAAAGGTCAAAGTTCACTGTTGTTTAACTCTGACTGTAATTAATTCATCCACAGAGCGCCGATCGCTGTGTGCAGGAGGTGGAGATGATCTTTAATAGTAAGTAACGCTTTCTGCTGTTTATTTATTCAAAAGGATCCCATTAGCTCAAGTCCATGGCACCAGCCAGTCTTCCTGAACATCACATTCATCATATACCTTCATCACCTGTACACTTCTAATTGTGTTACATGGCGCGATGAATGACTCTGGTCATCACCTGATGTTTGGTGAACGGACTGTGCAACTTACTACATTTGATAATTTGACTGTAAAAGCTTCAATGACGCATGCTGTCTGCGCTCGCTCTTATGAGGCATCGTCAGACTAGCTGCTCTGTTCTGGACAGTTTGTAATTTCCTCAGTACGCCTTTTTGAACTCAAGCTACTTAAACAGGTTTAGAGGAAACAATTTGGTCAGTAAGTTTGTACCTTACTGAATGCTCTTCGCTGTGACACCTGATGAGACACCAGAGTCACCTGCTGTGCTTCCCGCATCTCATAACACATGTCGTAATTACAACAAACAAAACCTTCTCGGGTATAATCTGTCACGCAGCAGAATCGCTCGTGTCTGACCTTTCAGGCTACAACGACGCGACCTGTTTTGAAAGTCGCCTCGCTGCTGAAATTCAACTGTGAAACTTTGCAGTTGTGCAAGCTCCTCTCTTGAAATGTGTAATGGTGATATCACTGTGAAGTTCACGGATTGCGTTGTTTTCACCCCCCTAACCCCGAGGAGATGAGGACACTGGGGAGAGGAAGGGATGAGGCAACTCTCTGAGCATGTTGTTACTGGTACTGTGGTGGAGTTTAAGACTAATGTAGCCTCTAAATGAGCCTGAGTGAGCTTTTAAGCGGTGTGTGTTTGTGTATGTGTGCGAAGACATTACGCTGATGCACATAAAAGAGAGAGACGGCAGCAGAAAGAAAAAAAGGAGCAGAAACAAAGAAACTGAGGAGACAGGGAGGCTCAACTCGCTCATACTGAGCTTTACCTCTCCAGCCACTTCCACTGGAGGAACCTGTTGTAGTACATGCTGTCGAGGTAGTCTGCGAAGGGCGCCACGCTCAGGTAGTCGTGGATCAATCTGGAAGAAGCACAACAAAGAGCGTCTGCAGGTCATTTTCAGCGCAAACACGCTGCAGCCACTTCATGTCATTCGGCTCTAACTTCAGCTGAACACGCAGCACACGTGGCCAAAAGTGACGGAAAATCAATCACAAACTAATCTGATAATCGATTAATCAGCCACTTTCCAAACACATCACATCAATCATGAGGATTTTCTGAAAAAAAGAAGTTAGCTAAAGTTACATATATCTGCAATTTGAAAACATCACCTTGGACTATTTTCTCCATCAATAATAAAACTGATTAGTTGCAGCCCTGATCAATAGTTCGGCAAAGGACAGGTCTTTTTTCTTTGTTGTAGAAAATCCTCGAAGTTTCCTCATTTTAAGTGTCCATGACATGATGAAACATAGTCTGTAAAGTTCGCTAACAACAGCTAACATTAGCCACTATCAGCTTTGAGGGTTATATCAGAGAGGCCATTCTTTTGCTTTGATACTGAATAATTCACAAAATAAATCATTTCTTGTCTACTAATATGGTTTCTACTGCATTATGGTTTCTTTTCAGATTTAATAATCTTGTGAAAAAGGGGCTTAACTCAGGCAATATGCTGCCTTTAGGGCCTGCTGCAGTGAGCAAACACAGGAAGGATTTACTCCTGTTTTCAGTCCGCTGACATATGAAACGTCTGGATCAAGGTCACTGTCTGACTGAAACACTGACAAACAACACAGTCAGAGGTGAGAGGGAATAGGAAATAAAAGAATTAACATAATTACTGTACGTTACCAACAGGAACTGTGAGACATTCGTAGTCATATCTCGGCATCTTAGTGGCCGTTCTATTAAATCAAAATGATTTGGAACCAAGAACTGAAATCAAATCAAACATCTCTGGTTTTGAATCATGTTTTTGTTTCATGCACTGGCTTGATGATGAAGAAAAAAGGGTAATTATTCTTGGTTTGAATTAAAATGAAACCCTCGCTGTACGAGCTCAGAGTTTGTGATCTTATCTTTGGCTTTCTGGCCACACAGATAAAGATGAACAAACATCAGGGTTTGCAGTGTTCATGCTGCTGCAGCAGTGTAGTAAATTACTCATGGCTTGTTCTTGATGTGGCTTGAAAAACAAACTGGCCTCTGTGCTGCCTCACACCCACGCAACAAGCATGAACAGAGTCATTACAGGAAGTTACTCAATGTGTGAGTGTTGTTTATGGAATAAACAATGAAGTCTTCTTCATCACGAACGTGAAATTTTATTAGAGTATTTTTCACTCTGAGCTTCTTCCTGATTTGAATTAGGTTTTGTTCTGCATGACAGATATGTTTTCCAAGCACCATAAACGAGTGGCACGGTCAGACGCTGCAGAGCGCTCTCAACCACCATAAACTGAACTTCCTCATCTGGGAAACACTGGAGAACAAATCCAGAGTTACAAAGGCTGATGGTTCAGGCCTGAGGCTGAACTGTCATGAGCTCTATGTGCTATCTGAAACAAGTACAGAAACAAATGGGATTTGGAAAAGTGAGGGAGACGCGTTGCCTCTAGTTGATGGAAAAATGCATGCTGGGATGCTTGTCTAGTCATCATTAAAATCTGCAGAACCAGAATATTTCCAGGCATTTGGACCTTTCTTTGCTAAATGCAGCCTTTGAAATGGGACAACAGTGAGTCGACGAGAACATCAGTACAGACATGAACTTGGACTGTAAAACGTCTCAGTTGTTCAGCTGATCTTTAAATAAACCAGGAAAATGAGGTGTAGGTCGCGTGTAAGTAGGTTACTGAGACTCATCTGTCTGTTTACTGTAAGGCAGCGACCTCTAATGGTCAGAGAAATTAAGACAGGAGCAAAGGAGGAAGTCAGGTGACCTAGTATAAAGAACAAGAAAGTCCACATATGGAGGAGGTGGATGTGCGGTGGACTTGCACCCAGGAGACCGCTGCTCGTGTCCCGAGTGAAACTGAAACTCAGCGTTGACTTATTTGAACTAATCTAGCATTTTTTACCCAAACCATAATCTTTTCTTAAACCTAACTAAGCAGCTGTTGTGCCTAAGCCGAAGCAAACTGTATCCGTTTCACAGCGTTAGCCATGAGACGATGAAGGTGCGGGTCCTCTCCAGAACATCGAGGATACATACGAGGACGTGTTGATTTAAACATGTCCAGGCCAATCAGAATCTAACACAGAATCATGGACACCCGAGTCATAAATTTGCAGACTTCAGGCTTGTCAGCAAACAAAAAAAGGGCAGCGACTCAGCAAGTGAAGTCAGCAACTCGTGACTTCACTAGGACTTGAGCCCTGTGACTTAAAAGACTTGAGATTCAGCCAAAACCTGAAGCGGAGACAGAGCCGACATTCAGGTCAGTGTTTGGACTGCCAGCTTTCTGTAGGGCATTTTTTTAATGTGGTTTTCAGTGCGTGATTGTAGCGTCACCACAGGATTTCTTCTGAAGTGTCCGGAGAACAGAAAGCTCACAGAGAGAAAGATGAGGGTTTGGATGGTTTGTAGACGAAGACACAGGGAATTGGCCGAAGACGACATGCTCATACAGAAAAAAAGAGTTAGAAGGTTATATATGTGAGCATATTTTTGTACTTGTTGCTGAATTTGCTTCTGAAACATGACGTATTAGAAACGTTTATTTGTCTGATTGGTACATTTTGTATTTGCAAAACAAAATGCATTCGTCTGCTAAAGGTGGTTTGCATTTGCAAAGCATACTGTGTTCGTCTGTGAATCGGAGGCCACTTGTAAAACTTGTTTTGTTTGTGACATTTTGTCAGCTAACGCTGACAGAGCCGACAGCATCCACGCACACGGCCAATAGCAAGAGCCCATTTGCCCTCTTTGGCTGAGCCGCCTCTATGGAGGGCAGAAAGCGACTGACTGATTAATTGCTGAAGTTTCTGACAGGCATGCCTCCGCAGAACACGGAGAGAGGAAACAATGTCATGCCCCCAGGTCATGTGACACAGTAGTGTACAAACTTGGTATTGTTGCCATTGAGCGAGCGCTCGGGGTGAGACTTCTGAAGCAGTGAAAGTGATGAATGTTGAATGGTATAAATAATCAGATTCTCAGTCCTGTGAACGAAAGTCTGAACAACGCGCAGCTCGTCAATTTTGCATCGTGTCGTACAATCTCGCCTTATATTCTTGTCAGGGTAATCTAAAACACATGATATGTCATGATTTCAGTTATATCATCCTGCATCATCAGCGCTACATGGACCCTTTTTAACCAGACTATTTAAAAGAAAATCAGCAGAGGTCACATTTTATGGATTTGTTTAACGGCTCGGTTTCATTTTCACCTCTTTACGTTAACAGTCTGTTGGGTCTCTACACTGCCAGGTGTGTAATTCTGGTGGGGAATATTAATTTTTTGCCAAAAAAACAAAATTATTTTATTATTAAAAAACATTAGAAATCAACCTTAAAAAAACCAACATGTTTAATCATAGTATGTACATTCTTTTTCGGTCATTAAACCATCAAATTTCCCAAAATAAGACGAAGAACATGATGGCTCTGATGAAGCGATGCATCCTATTCCTGGTCTGAAAAAATAACAAAAAAATGGACCAAAATAAACGAGCACAGACAGGACGCCTGTGAGCTTACTTGGTACAGTCCTTGAAGAGCTCTTTGCAGGCCTCCTGCTGCAGCCTCTCTGCACACTGAGCCATCATGGCCTCCTCCACCTCAGGCACGTGGTCCTCCGACTGCACCGCAAAAAAACATCAAGTCCAGGTAAACAAGGTGACTCAACTCCAACAGTCAACTCACAGCAAAGCCAGATGAACTGGGTTTAAGAAGGTGCTGGGAGATGATTGTCCTCAGCACTCTGCAGACTTCTGCATGTTCAGACTTGAGTGCACACAGATGCAGACAGACGCAGGTGAGACTGAAGCGCAGAGTTATCAGGAAGGAAACCTCAACCTGCCTCGCACTGCAGACATGAAGCTGCACTTTCTTAATACTCATTAGTGGCATTGTCTCTGTGCCGCTGCTGTAAAGGTTCTTCTTTAAAGGATGGTGGTTTCAGTGGTTTCAGACTAGATTTCTAACTTCAGATAATCTTGCGAGGCTGTAATGAGCATGAGTAATGAGAGGACAATTTTCTCTCCTTGTGGTGCATTCATGAAAGCTCTGTAAAGTGGAGAATCTATGTTTATTTTTTTCATTTCATTACGTTTGTAATTTTCAGGGTCCCTGAAAGCAGCAGCTACCTTTGGGTTGAAGTATTTGTCGATGAGTTCCTGACCGCACTCCTTCCTCTTCTCGTCTGGGGTCACCTCGTACTCCGCCTGCAGAGAAACATGGAGACAGAATGAGCCGGAGGCGACCATCGCCCGCTGCAGAGGCACCCTCAGTCACCCAAATATGGCAGTTTCAGAACCTCCTTTGGATGCAGTTTGCTGGGGTCCAAAAGCACAAATGACACATACACACAAAAAGCATCCATATGCCATTTCCCAGGCACAGGAACTATGAATACTCAAGGACACATATTATCAAATTAAACAGTCATTGGGAAACATGGCGCTGTGAGATAAAAACAGACTTTGGACCAAGGCCATACCGAAATAAAGACAGCCGGAACGAAAACAGAAAAACAGCTGAAATCTATAAGAACATACAAAAAGCAAGATTAAATAACATTTCATGAAAATGAGTTTGAAATATTAACGTTTGATTTTACAGTTTCATGGTTACATATCTTTTTCTTTTTTATTCATTACATTTATTTACCAAATACTCTGAGTCTGGACAACATGGCACATATAAGTCAATATCAAAATGAAACTGGTTCGAATAGACTGAGCATAAATGTGAAGCAGATTGTAGGTTAGTATGAAAGTCATCAATGAATGTTCAATCAATCAAACCCCCTAGAAGTGATGAGGAGGTGGTTTTACTGAACAAACTGTCAGCAGCTAAGGTCACATTTAAGGTCACATTTTTCACTTTTTACAGGCCGAAAAATGTCTGAGAAAAGCCCCCCCCCCCCCCCCCCCCCAGCTCCTTCGGGAAGTACGTGTTTCAACAAGCCAATGAGATTTGTCATCGTTTTCTTTGCTGTTCCATCTCCAGCAGGCTCCACACGAACTGGAGCAAAGCGCACACACACTGTTCTGTAGCTGGGTTTTCTTCATTTTCTTTATTATTTGTCATTATTATTATTTATTATTTTCTTTATTCATGCAAAATCCTAAAGAGAAATTTCAGGGATGTTCATTAACTGGTAGAGGCAGTAAAGAGTCACGCGACTTGTTTAATTAGTTTTTAATTAGCTTTCATTTGGACGCTCTGACATTTCGTTCAGCTGTGACACAATCTGATCACGTCATCACGATGACATAATGACTGTGCTGAAGGTCAATAGACAATGATACTTAATGACTGCTCGGCTGTAACGCCGGCTCCCTGTGTGTCCACTCAGCTTCAGAAAAAACCCAATTTAAGATTTAATTGAGGAGTTCGGGGAGGCCTGTTCCACACCCTGCAGTGCACGGACTGATTGCATCTACGCCCCCTCACATTAAGCATCCCTCTGCATGGCTCGCAGTAAACTAAGCCTGACTGGAAAACTCCAAAGTGCTTCCTCTCCCCTCTCGCAGCGAGAGCCTGTAAACTAATGCTAAGTGACAGCGGAGACGGTTCAAATCTCATTTTCCTTCTCTATCTCGTCCTCTCGCAGAGTTCTCGGGGAAGAGACGGGAAGCGGTTGTGGGGTAAAAGAGAGCCTAATTGCTTTGTATGTGAAGTTGCATCCGCTGGACGACTGAAAGCTGTAAAGCAGTTTGGCCGAGCCGGTCGGTCAGACTGGAGCCTCGCCGCCTTCACGCAGACAGACGGAGGTCTTCGCCAGCCTCTCCGCCTCCATCCGTCACACCTGACGGCAGACAATCACCGATCCATTGACTGATTGATCAACAGTCACATCAGTCAATGGATCAGTCGCATCAGAAACAGGAGTCCAACATGTGTTACTGTCTGAGTGAACTGTTTGAATTCTCAAACAATAATATGTCAAATTTGTATTTAAATCTCAGGAGGAATTCAACGTTTAGACTTTTAGCCGAGCTAGCACTCAGGACGTCGCTACTGGCTTTGTCGGCTGACTGACTACTTTGTTCTAGACTGAAATACTAAAATATAAGACGACATTGTTTTCTGGATATTACCTCTAAAACAGGTGACGTATTATATTTGAGAACGAGACATCTGTTTGTTCACAACAGCAGATTATTTTTGAACCAACGTTAATATCAGCTCCTACAGAGAGCTTTGCATCAATAGCCTCACTGTTGCTAAGCTAGCAAGATTTCTTTATATGTTCACAGTGTTTCTTCAAAAGGTAATCAGCCTTAAAGGTTAGAAGGCGGCCTAGCTTCAGGAGTTTCATGCAGCTCATGCAACAGATTTTCCTGCCGCGGAGGAATTTCGCCAATTTCCTGACGACTGAAAACTTTGCAGAATATCAACGACTTTCCTGCAGAAACATCTGCGGAGCAGCCGGGAATCACCGGTGTCACTGAATGTCATGATGAGGACCGTTTCCGGAGCCTGTGTGACCACAGACGGCACATTTCAGTGAGAAAGGAGGTGAAGAAGAACGGGACTGATGAGCGATCCGAGGACCGGCCGGTCTGACACGTGCTGAGCTAACATTTCACCGCTTTGTATGTGTGTGTCCTTAAGAGAAAAGGAGGAAGCCACAGTTTATCATTTATTAAGTGTGCACCCAAAAAAAGCTAGAGCGTACACACGCGCACACACACACACACACACACACACACACACACACACACACACACACACACACACACACACTTCGGTGGGAATAAAACAAGAGAGTGACTGAAACATTCCTCAAGTGAGCAGAGCGAGCAATGAGCCATTAAGCCATCAACAGAAAGTGTGTGTGTGTGTGTGTGTGTGTGTGTGTGTGTGCGCGGGTCTGTGTGTCATGGATACAACATCGGAGGAAGAGGAGGGCGACACACTGACGCACTTTTCTCCCCTTTGCTCCCAGAAGTCAAGAGTTCCTGTATTTCATTAAACAGATATTAAACTCTACTTCCTCCTCCTCCTCCTCCTCCTCCTCCTCCTCCTCCTCCTCCTCACTCCAAACTTCAAGTGTTGGAGGCATTTCAGGATAATTAAACTTCCTGCATCAGAGGCCTGACATGAGAACTAGCTCACCCGTTTACTTCCACCAGCTGCCTGTAAAACACAGTTTGTAAAGGGTCAGTTCACCCAAATCCCCTCATAAACGTCTTCTCCCACATAGTCTGGTGGCATCTA
>NC_135088.1:2470000-2547500 GCF_051107435.1 Chaetodon auriga
TGAGGAGGGCAGAACAAAGAAAAAAGATGCTGAGTGGTACAGTGTGTGTGTGTGTGTGTGTGTGTGTGTGTGTGTGTGTGTGTGTGAGAGAGAGAGAGAGAGAGAGAGAGAGAGAGAGTGTCGTATTTTGGCAGACATCATCACCACATCTGTCTTCTTCTCCTCTTCTCCATCAATTGCCCTGCTCCCTCAAACACACACACACACACACACACACACACACACACACACACACACACACACCACATGCCTGTCTTCATCTCACGTCCCAGCAGGCCTTGCTGTGGGCCGACAGAGTGTCTGCTGGGCCCTGCCGGCGAGCTGCGCCTCCAGGCCCCCTGTCACAGCAACAGATGCTGGGATGACGGGGTCTCCAAGGGTCCTCTGGTGGAGCTCCACATCTGGGCTCAGTGGAGGGTCTTTTTCTCACTGTCACTCATCTTTTTCATTTTTAAGATTATTTTTAATGTTGGACCAACACAGATGCTCCAGTAGGAAAAAATACTATGTCCAATGCAAGCCTGAGCCAGCCCTAACTGTAAGTTTTATCAAAAAAGAAGTTGTTAAACCTACTCTTAAACAGAATCGGTGAGGACCTCGAAAATCTTTTAACTTTCCCAACAACCTCAGATTTACAACAAGAATAGATAAACATCAGAGGACAGCCTGAATCAACAGTAGAACTTCAACCCTTCAGAAGACAACAGGCAGCAAGACCATCATCCTCATGAGATGTTCTGCTGGTGAAAGTGGTTGCAGCCACCAACATCAGATAGTCACACTTCCTCATTCACTTTAAAGTGTCTAACTAAGGCACTAACTAATCAGGATTGACCTCAGCGTCTTCTGAACGCGGCCCAACACAACTTAGCATAACAGTTAATAATACATAGACCCATTACAGGGGAAACTGTATTCTTTCTGCCAGACGTAGAAATGAATAACTCCAACTCAAGTGTGACTAAGATCATCTGATTGACATTTAACCCTGTCATCTTGAAGCGCTGAGGGGTGATCAATAAATTAGTGACACAGCATCAGATCTGTGTGTTTTAATTGCTGAGCTGTGCATTATTTATCTGTCTGAAGTAGACGAGCAGCCAGCGGACTCCAGGCGTTGATTACCGAGCTAAAGGCTGATCACAGTGAATCGAAGATCGGCCTCTGTGAAGCGCCGCGGCCAGACGAGAGCGGCTGCACACATGCGGTCAGAATACAGGGAGGAAAGTAACACAGTGTGACTTGTAAACTGGTTTGGCTGGACACAATGAACCTACTGCACACTTTTGACCAATGAGCAGATGAATTATTTCCTTTGTTTGCTTCTCGACTTTGGAACAACTTCCTGAAAAGTCTCAGAGAAAAAGCATCTTCAGGCCCATCTTACCTCTTCTTTCTGTGTGACAAATAGGTCTTTTTTGAACTCAGATGCATTTGCAGACACTTTGGGGAAAAAAATAAGAAACTTGATGACCTTGACCTCTGATCTGAGCAGTTCTTGAATATCACAGGGTTTCCTATGCAGCTGTAGGATGTGAGTGGTCGGCCACTCAGCTGCTGGTACTGACACCTGGATGAGGCGATAGTCGTTTACAGGTTTGTAATGTTAAACTGTTACTTGTGGGACTCCAGCCTCTGAAAATCAGCACCTGACTCTATGGCTCTGAGCAACTTTTAGCCTTTTTCAGTCACCGTTGGTTCTCCAGCTGACAAAGGTTTGAATCCTCAGACAACCGACTGGTTGCTGCCTGCTTAGCATAAAACAGCACAGGCACGAGTGGCTAGTGAAGAGACTTGTGCATCCAGCACCTGCAGGGTTGGTGCTGTATGTGTGGTCCTGCATGCAGACATTCAAGTGTTACAGAATTTCAGTTAAATTGCAAAAATACGACCTGTTTTTTTCTTAAAGGTGGTTCTACTTTCCAGTTGCAAGCAGAAACACAGGTCGAAGTGGGCAAGCTTTGCAAGGTGAAGCTGGATGTATTAAAGTATGATATATTAAAGTTGCTCATACTGTAAGCACTGCTGGATTTGAGCTTCTGCTGGGAAAATGTTAATGTTTTTCCTGGGAAACCTGGAGGACTTACACTACCTGCAGCAGTGTCTGTGCAGCAAAGAGAGAAAAGGGGGTTCATAATTTTGTTATAACTCTGACCTTTACCCAAGTTTGGTCTGGGGGGAGACACTTCAGTCCATCCCTGCAGTGATGTTTCCCAAGGTGCAGCCTGGCAAAGTGATGCAAACAGAGGCTTTGACTTGCTTAAAGAGCCTTCTGGGTATGAAGTATAAATAATGTAACTTGGAGAGAAAGACAGGGCGTTTTGCACCGTTCTCTCCCCTCAGTACAGTCAGTGCACAACCACAACTCCTGCATACATGTTTCCTGCGTTTCCCGGACCAACCCACCTAAGTCCTCAGTAAGCCCCTCCCCTCTCCTCCGCTGTAATGTTTGCACAAGTTCATATATTTGTTTTGGGCCGTGATTTGCTGGGCCATTAAAAAAGAATAAGAGCTTATGACATATTCAAAGAGGGCATGTCTGGAGTATAAAGTCTAGGAGGGCTATGATTCATTAATGGAGCCATGAATAGATAACTCACTGTTGTATGATATCCTACTCACTGTTGAATTCACGGTGACATTCACATATTTTCCTGTTCAAAGAATCAGGATAGCATTACAAACGGTATATGAAAGGATTATATGAGGTTTTTAAACAATTCATAAGCACACAGTGGAGCTATTACAGTTATGCTGTATTTCGTATGTTTCTGTTTCATGTCAAGGTTTTATTTTAAATAATTAAGATGCTGATTACAAAGATTTTATGAGGAAATGGTAAAAAAATCTTTGTCATTCACTCCTTCATCCATTCATTCATTATCCTACACGTTCTCTATTTATAGGCAGCTTAGGAAATATCAGGCTGATGAGGCGCATAATTACAGTCCAATAATGTGACAATGAGTTTTGGACTATGAAGATATGGATTGTTGAGTGTCAATGCTCTATTTTTTAATCTATAAACTGACCTTTAAAAAATGTCATTTTCAATAGGTTGCCTCATATTTTGTTCATTTGTAGTGAAGTTTACCTCCACAACTGAGAAGAAAACTAATGTGTGCTTCTTAAAATCTGAACTTTTGCCTGACTTTAACCATTCTGCCATCATCACATGCAGAGTCCCCACTGTCCAGCTCTTCAGTCTCCGCTGCCTACAACCAGGAAACTACAGCCTCTGGCATGTAGTTTCCCCTGCGAGCCTAATCCAGCACCAGGCCCCACAGGCGAGGTCATCTTCACTCAGGATCTGCCTTTGCTCTCACTGAATTCCTGTGGTCACGAATGATTTCCCAAGATGTGCTCCTGTGCAGTTTTGCCCTGCATACACATCTGGGCAGCTGTTACAGCTACTTCCTCATCTCACCAGCTGGAAATCTGTGGCTTGGAGGCACAACAAGCTACACGAGGCCGTGGCTACAGAGACAATATTTATCATCAGGGTTAATTTTGTCTCGTTGCTTTTGGTTTGTGGTATTTGCTCATATTAACGAATGATGGCATCCTTTGCTTTCCTTTAAACCCCGGTGGACACAGACAAGGAACAAGTTTTTGCTGCAGGTATTATATCAAAACTGAATGGTAAAGAAAGGAACTCTGGTCACGATACAGATAACAAATATGAATGGCATTTAGTCATTCTTATGAGCTTATGTCAAACACATAAGCTACTGCACACACTGTTCTCTTCTTGGAAGTTGCATAAGCTTTGTTATGAAATCAGCAGAGGGAGCTGACTTCAAGCTCATCTCACCAACACAAAGAACTCCCTTCATCCGAGATGCTCAAAGAGCAGAAACAAGCACAAAGACGTCAGTCGACACGCACAGCCCTTCATCCTCAGCTAATAACACAGATAAAACCATTCCGGCTGCTGTTGTTGTTATTGCTTTGGTGCGAATCGCTCTGCGCTGCTCTGCTCGGTTGGGCTTTAATAAGTTCAGCTCAGTTCAGTATTTGGCTTTGCTGTGCTCTTCTCTGCTCTCTTCCATTCTGCCCTGTTCACTTTCTGCTTCCACACAGTCAACAGCTGGACTTTCCTCTGCGGATCCCGACCGGCCCAACTCTGCAGCACAACAGCCTCGCCTAATTGCTGTGGACTCTCTCCTCACCAGCCTGCTTCTGTCTTGAAAAAAAGACTATGTTTGTAGCTGGCTGTTCAGCTTTTATCTATATTTTAAGCCACACACAAGGTGTAGAGTCGGCCTGGAGCTTGTTACAGGGGCCCACGGCTGCATAATTCATGAGAAGGAGCCGCTTGCTGCAGCGGCTAAATAAAAGATCTGCCAGCGGTGGATGGCAGGACAGAGGAGCACACTGTACCTGCCCTGCCACCTGTGTGTAAATGCAGGTGTGTGTCTGTTTGTGGTGGGCGTGTGTGTTTCTGTGTGTGCAACACAACCCCTGAGTGAAGATCAATGCAGGTGTGTATGACATACACAGAAGCACACTCACTTCATGCACATTCCTCAGCGCGCTGCGTTTGAGTGCTGTTGGGTGATCTGTCCATTGAAGCTCCTGTTGTGTCTTTACACAGAGGAGACACGGGATGAGATGTAATTATGTGATGCCTAGTCTTCTTCTTCTGTGTCTCAACGCCTCCACATCCTCTTCCTCTCCCTCCTCACATCTTCTCCTTTGTCTCAGAAAAGCACATTTTCATGCACATCTTCATTTTTCAAATAAACAGTGCTTATATAATGAGTTTGTACATTGTAAAAGTGAAATTAGGTCTTTTTGCAAGAGAAAAAAAAGGAATTTTTGTTTCCAACTGCAGCACCATCAGTATGTCTGACCTAAAGATTGTGTGACAGCCACCGAGGCTGCACAAAGAGGAGCTGTCAAAGAAACAAACATGTTTCAGAGCCTCAGCTGTAGCAGCCTCTCATCCCACATCAGCAACAGCTGTCACAACCGCTGTCCAGGGCACTGATCTCAGAGCTGCCCCAACTGTTTGCCAACATTTGCTCACTGGCAGGGACTGATGGCCAAAAGGTTCCCCTCACTGATCCGCCGCATCACTTTCCTCACTCATCATGTGATTCCAGATCCTGGTCGCTGAGGAGGTGTTTCCACCTTGTTTAGCGGAATGATTCAGTTTAGTTCAGCTGGTTATTTCCGCCCTCAACTGCCTTTTGTTTATCAGCTTGTCTCTGAAGTCAGAAATAATGTGTATGGTGTGTGTTTCCGGCACTGTAGACATGCTGAGTGTCAAGATTCCTCCTGCTTATACCTCACATATTATTCCCTGCATTCACTTTTGTCTTCTTAAAACTTAAATCTGGATTCTTTACTTTGTTGTTTGTCCATCCCACCGTGCAGCAGCTTTTAGCATTTTTCTGTTGCTAATGGGCAGAAGTGACAAACAGGCACCTGCATGCAATCCAAAGTCAATGGAGAGCAATGACTCGTTCTCCCTGCAGGGAGCAGGACTCAACTGCACTCTCTATTGTCTATGAGAAAAATGTAATGAACTTTAACTTTTTACTTTTTACATTAGTCTCATCCTGTTCATTTTTTACTTGTTAGATCTTAGATTGTAATGTTTGCCTTATTTCCTCACAATCACCATCAATGATGAAATTCAGCAGCGTTGAGACAAGCTGGCTGCCAGATTGCAAACATACCACAAAACATAGATAATTAACTTAAAATTAGAGTTGCAGCTAAATGACAAGCAATAGGTGCAAACGTTTCAGTGTAATCACCTACAGGTGCAATTTTAATCTGAAAGTGTTTGCTTTACGGTGTGGGAGTAAAAGAAGTAGTTTCATTCCAGCCGAGTGCTAACTGTTCATACTGTAGTAGTAGATCAGGGCTGATTGTACGAGATTAAATAGTAAAAATGTCAGGAGACAAGGCTGGCTGTGAGCGGCGAGAGGCATGAAACCGCATATGGAAGATGGCAGCTGTAAATTGGACGGTGGAGACGGTGGAGTCTAGCGGCCGTACAAAATGCATGAACCCACAGCAGAGTGGCTGTTCGTTGTTATTTTTTCTTCTGTTCAGCTTCTCTCCTGTCTCTCTCTCTTTCCTTCAGGTTTTTTTTTCCCTCCTCTTCCACAACAGCGCTCCTCGTCACATTTCTCTTTGTGGGCCAGAACAGCACAAACAATTCTCTGATTCTCTTTGTCTTGTCTCTTATGTTTTCTCTCTCCTTATGAGCTCCTCAGGAGTCATGCACGTCAGGTGGCTGCAGCTGCTTCTCTGAGCGGGAGCTGCGGATGGAGGGCAGGTCAGGAGGGAGGAACCTGGACCAGGGATGCTGAGGACGGCACGTGGAGGCGCGTGGAGCTGCGGCGGCGTGGGAGAAGGCCTCGGATGCAAGCGGGGTGAGAAGAGGAGGAGGAGGCGAAGGAGGAGGTGTGTGGGTTGATCCCTCTAAAAGCCTTGGTTCTTTCAGCAGGCTCAAATTATTAGCAGCGTGCAAGGAACAAGGGCTCTGCTTCGGGGTGAGCCACCCAGGAGAGCGCCTAGCCTCGGGGCGGTTTTCAGAAGAAAGTAACACGGGAGAAAAATAATGGGAGCTGGGAGTACAAGAGGAAGGAGGGGATGGAGGGAAGGAGCGGTGGGTCGAGGCGTTTCGGAGCTGTTGTTGAGAAAAGTTAAGGGGATTTTTATTCTCCTCTGTTTTCCCATCTCACCGATCGCCTGCCTCCCTGCCTCCTCGGCCCTGCGCTCCTTCTCTGAGGCCTTTCAAGCTTTTCTCTGCGCTGTTCTCCACTCGGGCCTCTCTCCCTCTCTTCCTCTGCTCTATCCTGCTCAGCTCTGGTTTTTTTTTTTTTTTTTTTTTGACAAGGCCATCTGGAGACGTCAGTTAATATGGTAACAAAGCTCTTTAGGCAGCCAGATCTCTCCTCGGACCGGCGAAGGGCTCCTCCCTCCTCCAGGCATCTTTTTCATTCACCTCTCTCTCTCTCTCTCTCTCTCTCTCTCTCTCTCTCTCTCTGCCTTCGTCTATCTATTCATGATGGATCGAGCTCTGCATGCCAGCCAACTTTTCTGTCGTTGAGGTCTGTGTTTCTGTCTCTATCTTTTCTGTAATCTGTAGGTTTTTCCGTTATTTGCGCCTCATTTTTATCTTTGTACCATGCACACCTGAACATTACATATGAGATAGCTGAACACCTCATTCAAAAACCAGCGTTAATATGCTGCTATAAAAGCCTCCACTCTCCTGGAAAGGCTGTCCAAAAGACTGTGGAACCTGGTTGCAGGGATTTTCTCCCATTTCTCCAACAGCGATGGTTCATCCCAAAGGTGTTGGATGGAGCTGCGGTCACGTTCTTCATCCCAGACTGGGAAAAGCATTACTTTACGGACCTGACTGTGTGGATTGTATTCTGTTGAATTAAGATTTCCCTTCATTGCCACTAAATAAGAAAAAGACAATCAGCAAACAGCAAGATTGTGGACACGGTTGTCTACATATTTTCTCCCTCTCTGTCAGTGGTTTCATGTTGTACCTTTTTTCTCTTAAAGACTCTCTTTACAAACACTTTATCTTAAGGTTTGGAACAAATGAAATCGTCACTGAAAAACAACGAATCTCTGACAATATAAATGTTGCATAGCTTGAAAAAGTGGAGGAGAAATGATTTGTTTCCCTTCATTCTCCTTCACTGATGGCGGTTCTGATGATTTGCATCAGGGTTTGATCAATGCAGCAAAGACGGTGCAACAAATTTTCACCAATAAGTTGTATTATGGGCTATATTCTCCGTATTATTGCTTGCTGTTTGAAGACCTGTAATGATGTACACCTGTGTCATTTTACCACACATTTCTAATATGAAGCTTGTGTTGAAACCTGTGTTTGAATTTGGTAGACGGCCTAACAAGAAGAAACGTGGTGTGAAATGTAGGATACAGCATTTTTAAACTTATACTAGGGAGGAAAAAGGAGGATATCTTGGTATCTGCAGCAGTTTCTAGTTTTTTTTTTTATCTCGGTCTTTAAATTCCTCCAACTTTATGGAATCACAATAGTAAAGGGCGAACATTCAATTTTTCCTGCAAGTGAAACCACGAAACAAATGAATTCTCTGTTGTCTCGTTTCTCTCCCTCATGTTTTCCCCCCTTCATCCATATTTTCCTGTTTTTTGCACAAACCACACACCACACAGGCTGAGCCATCGTACTTGTAATCGCCGCTCGTAAGCTCGGGCCCTGACTCCAAACTTACCCTGGAAGAAGTGACAGTCTGCTGAAACCACCTCGCTCTAAAAAAACGTCCTCATTCCAAAGAGATAAAACTCATCCAAGGACAAGAACACACTCACTGACGCACTTACCGCTCTTCCCCACGCCCTCTCTCTCTCCGTGATGTGAAGCCCACGGGCCACGGCGTGCTGTGACTGATATGCGTTCTGACATGTCAAACGGGGAGGCGGTGCGGCGCTGCCCGTGGCAACCAGGAGAAACATGCTAATAGCGAGGTGCATTAGTGCACTCACAGACGGCCCCGCTAATCAGAGAGGACGTTCACCCCACTCTGACTCCCCGGCGGTGAGAGAGGTTCCTCCATCACTCTCACCACCCATCCACCATCACCAGCAGCAGCTCCTCCACCCACACATCCATATATACTTAGCCATGTACACCTTTAGGCCTCGCCCAAACCCACAAGGAGCTACCATAACCCATATAGAAACAAATGGCATAGATGCTGTGACTGCTTCATTCAGTTTCATGGTTTCCAAAAGAAACAGAGCAGCGCTTGCATTCAGATCGAGTTTCTGTCAACGTGATGAACAATATGTGGCTCTTCGGCTGTGAGATGTTTCACCGTCTTCGCTGTGAGCCTCGTCTGTCTGCTGCTTTTGTGCAGGACAGGTGGGTTCAGCTGGCTGTGCACGATTCCCTGTGTGTTGTTAATGAGGGTTTTGAGGCTCAAACATGCGGCTGCAGAATGAAAAGAGGCTGTGCTCAGAGCTGACTGTTGATTTTCAGTGGGTCCACTACTACAAACAACTCCTTCAAGAATCTATGCAGATATAAACAATTATGCTTTTTTTTAGCCGTTTTTAGTGGTTTTCAATAACCTGTCTTCCACTTTTTCTCACCAGCTTCCTGTGTTGTCCTGAGCCAGTTCTCTCATCTCGTACACATGGATTTAAATGCAGTGACCACGTTTAATTAATGTTTCAAACCCCATCACTTAAATTTGTGGCATGTTTTTGTTTCCTGCTGCGAATCTGTTCAGGGTTCAGAGTTCAAATTTGTTAAACTGTCCTGTGAATTTCAATGGGTTTTGAAACCTCCCCCAGTACCAAAGCATTGTGTAGAATTGGTCCCTCTCCTCCAGCAGAGAGGAAGCTGTCCTCTTAGCTTTCTATGCTTCAACATCAGAAAGATTGATTGTGTTGAAAATTTTATCACTTACTTCACCGTAGAGTTTTCAAACCACCTGGTTGATGAGAGTTACTGCACACATTCACGCCAGGCACACACTGGCCATCGGGAAGTTTGGGACGGTCTTGTGAGGGCTGGTCTTTCTTTCCAACCTCGTCATCTTAGCGACACGGCTGATGCAATCTGCAGTAGCTGTAGCAGTTGCCATCAACCTTAACTGTATGACTGAAACTGTACAGCTCTCAGGAAGTCAGTATCCAGCACCCATTAAAAGTATCTAGCAGTCGTTGCTGAAACATGGATGAGAAAACCTGCGGCTGGCAGTTTAGAGAAGGTGCGCCAAAAAAAAAGGCTTTGCTGGCTGATGCTGCAGAGTGTGCTAAGAAAGTCAGCCTGCAGGTGAGGAAGAGGACTGTGGCGAAGAGGCAGAAACATCACAGAGGAGCGAGCAGGTGCTTTGTCATGCTAACATGCTATGCTGTAAAGGAGCTAAATGAACTAGCTAAGGAACAAAATGTTGTTGTCAAACTTAGGGTTTCAATGCTAGAGTCCGGCTGCAGGTTTATCTCCTAAGTTTAACTAATCAGACTCACGTTTCGAGATTTTTATGCTAAGTTTATGCTAAAACATGAACTTTACATTCCAAAATGGTAAATAAGCTTCTAAGGTATCTAATATTTAATAGCCAGCTCAGTAGTAAAAATGATTTGTTAAATAGTTACCACAGGTGGACATGGCTCTGAACAAGAAAGCAAAGGATGGAGGAGGAGGAGGGAGGAGGAAGGAGCACAGATCCGAGTAACTGTTGGATGCTGATGTGTAAGTGTGAAGTAAATGAGTACAGTAGTCAAATCAGGGTGGACAGCTGCATTCACTGCTCACTACTGTGAGCTGCTAGCACACTTACAGCTCCCCCACCACTCGGCAAAAAATCTACGTGTGAACTAATTTATATCAGCATGCAGTCTTAGACTTTGCATTTTTAATAACATATTAAATAAATTAATTCTTTGGTCTTTACTTGTTGAATTTCTCAGTTTGTCATAAACTGGAAAATCATCAGCTCCTAAAATGAGGAGGAACTCAAGCCCTCGCTCCATTCCATTAAGTGACCATCGTGCATCTGCTACCGCGTGTAAAGTTAATAAAAGCTATTAATATTAAACATGCTATAATATACATACACTACATACCTAATGGGAATGCTTGCCTGTCAGTATAGTTGCTGTATTATGCAGAATTTTAAAATGGCCAGCGCAAACATGATCAAGACTGCAAAAAACTCATCTACGACAATTTTCTCAAGATGCATCAACGTCAGTCACTTGGTGTTTTAAAACAGGCTCAGTGAAGGCAGCTTATGAACAGAAGAAGAGAAACAGAGGAACGGATGTCTTCCTGATGTAGTTAAAATGGGTGAATTAAAGTGAGGAGGGGTGAGTATGTGTGTGGTGTGTTCAACGCTTATTGTTAGCAATAAATTAAGTTGTAATGAAGCGAAATTATCCTTTGCCGTGAACGTAAAACACTGCAACTTGTCTTGCGTGACCTTAATCAGCGCAGCCCTGAACTCTTCTCCGTCTCCGTTCACGCCGGGCTGACAGACAGCTGCACCACATGTGGAGCTGGACCAAATCTTTGTGATCACGCTAATTCAAAAGCTCCTGGATCAGACGAAGGATATTATTTTTTACCAGAGGAACCAGTCAAACGGACTCCTTCAGCTCCGTTACACACGCGCGCGCGCGGGTTTGATGTTCAGGACATAAATCAAAGACTTATCATTCTATTTGATTTTATCCATCAACCATGGGGATATTATTAAGAGCTATCAAAGAGCCCCAATTGAAACCTTTTTGCTCCATGAGAAATGCGTACCCTCTTCCTCACCATTCGTTCAGTCATGCTTTGGGGAATTTTATACATATATATATATATATATTAAAAAAAAAAAAAAAAAGAAGAATTTCATCAAAAAAGAGGGTGAGAATATGATCAGCACCGAGCGCGGCTGATTAAACTTTGATCACGAGCCAACAGTCTTCAGGCTCCCTCGAACAGTGGCCTCAACAGGTCTTAATCTCCAGTGACCAAACAAACGCCTCGATTGAAATGAAACTCAGGTAGAAAAAGGGGGAAATTATCGACTCCTTCCATGCCCCTTCTGCAGGAATCAAAGCCGCTGACTTTATTTGGAATCAATAGGCTTCCACGTCTTTTTGTTTGGGGTCAGGCTGATTCAATTGGGTGATTACAGCGTTGGTCCGATAGATCATTTACAGTCAGCGAGCTCATTAAGCTCATCCCAGAGCTAATGTGCTCATCAGAACTCATCAATCCATTATTTATGTCTCAAAAG
Organism: Chaetodon auriga; assembly: GCF_051107435.1. Taxonomy (NCBI): domain Eukaryota; kingdom Metazoa; phylum Chordata; class Actinopteri; order Chaetodontiformes; family Chaetodontidae; genus Chaetodon; species Chaetodon auriga. The sequence continues at coordinate 2,481,775 of NC_135088.1, forward strand.
GAATACAAAGCAGCCAGGCATCAGTGGAGCCTGCATGCTCTGTCTGCTTCCACTGCTGCACCTCCTCTTTCTCCTTTTCCTCCTGTTTTCTTGTTTGTTCTCCATTTCCTTGAGTTGGCTGCCCCCTCTTTCCATATTGTCCCTCTACTCCTTCACCATCTCCTCCCTTCACACCCTTCTCTTCTGCTTCTTTTAGCTCTTTTCTTTCTTTCTGGTTAAACTCCTCCTTAAACTATGTCACCTCCTTCCTTTTCCTCCTGCTATGGCTTCACCACCTCTTCTTCTCTGCCTTATTGTCCTCCTCCTCCTTCACTTTTGTCTCTTCCTGCGATATCCATCTCTTTCCTCCTCTGAACCACCACCTCTACATCCTCATCTTCTTCTTTTCCTGCATCTGCTCCTCTTCTTCATACATGTTATTTAACTCCTCCTGTAACTCTTCCACCACCACCTCCTCTTCATCTTCCTACTTTTAACAATTCCATACTCCTCTACCCCTTCTCCAGCTCATCTTTGTCCTCCTCCTGTCTCTCCTTCACCACATTCTCTTCTCCAGCTCATCATCACCTCCCGTTTCCCTCCTTCACCCTCCGTGTCACACTTCTGACCCTTGCTCTCCATCTGTTTCTCCTCCTCCCCCGCCTCCTCTTCCACTTCTCACTTGACCTCATCCTCGTCTTCTTCCCGCTCCTCCTCTTCCACCAGCGTCACCACACTCGCACACACTTTCACCGGCATGAGGACTGAACCAGCACACAAATGGAGAAGGAACAGAATTTGAATTCATTGTGGGATTTATAGGCTGCAAGGCTTGTACGGTAATTCTGTTAACAAAAGGTATCCTTAGATGGAATTAAATATTTATCCGCTCTATGAATAACAATTGGCGAGGGAGAGGCAGTGTTTACTTTTTCGGGGTTGGTGGGGAGGAGGACTTATTCTGTTCTGCATCCCGCCTCAGTGAGCTGATTACAGAGCAGGGAGGGGAGGGGAAGGGGGGGTGGCAGGACGACCTGGGGCCACGGGCGGTCATTACACGCCGTGCGGAGCCCTGTTCCAGCTCTAATCCGAAGGAAGCCGAGCTGCCCGGGACTCAGCAGGGACTCCGCTTGGCGTCCGACCCAACGCTCCGGCTCCTGGTGCTTGTTTGTGAACCAGGAGCTGTGGGGGAGCTGACCTCACTCTGCTCTCTGTAATGGCATCTGTGTGAGCCACATGTGGAGTCGCAGGAGGAAAGAGCACACGGAAAGAGGAGGCCTCCACTTCATGCATGCTGACTAAGTCTTATTCAGCCAGGTTGACAGTTCGGGTTTTGTTTCATGAGGAAAAAGGTGGTGAAGTCCCAAATCTCTGCAGGTGTGGAGATGCCGCACAGCTCAACATCTCCTTGGATCTCCGACGTGTTCCATCATTTCCTCCCTGTGTGCGATGTGAGTTTTGGTCCTCCAGTCGTTTCTGACAAACACAAACCAAACTGACAGACTAATCATAGCAGCAATGTTAGGCGCTACCTCCAAGTCAGAGAAAGTAAGAGTACAAAAAAAAATACCTCAAGGCTGCAGCCCTGTTTCATCACAGACGCACCAAGCTGCTGTAGCATTTCTGATCCCTGATCAGTTCAACCACTGGATAACCTCTGTGGGTGAGAGACTATTGATTTGTATGGGTGAGGGAGCGACATCAGTAGGAGCCACAAAGACGACTGTCTGCTCTGAGCTCCTTAATGTGATTCATGGTTTTGTGTTGGTTTATGGTTGATGGCTGCGTAGCAAAGGTGAGATTATTAGAGCCATATTATTCATTATTACTGAGTCATGTTTGAGGAGAGTATAACTGCAGTAATTAAACATTTTGTCAACCCCCCTACTGCATCTCATTTTGGAGTATGAGAGTGGCAGATACAGACCATAAGGACGGTTTTCAGTTCCATCATAAGGCAGCAAACAACTTGTCTGTCAGTAAAACTTTGCTGCCTTCCTGTTTATTTGAGAAGAATGACTTGAGGCATAGATGGCGCCAAGTTCATCACTTGGCGGATCTGGTTTGGAGATGCAGGACTAAAGAATACTTGCCTGATCTTCAATGGTCCCATAAGGAATCTCAGTGTAAAAGATGCCGTTCTCAAGGTGGAGGATTCATGGCTGATAAGTCCAGTGATCCAGACAACAGAGGACAGCAGAGGCCAAGTCTTCCATTGATCTTTCAGGTCTTATCTGTTCTGTTAGCCCATTTTGGCTGATGGGATGTCTGCTCATGCTGAAGACAGGGAAATGTCAGTGAAGCTCAATCTGCACATGCACCAAGCAGAGTCCAACAAAGAGGTCAAGTCAGACACATTAAGAGGAAGCATCTGTGTAGGTTTACCATGACGCTGTAGGACTTAATAAACCATCACTCACTTTCACATTGTACATATTTTAAACCTGTCATGTCATAAGGAATCTGATATGTGACGCTAACCACTGACAACTGCAAAGCCATCAAAACTTTTACAGGCATCTGACAGATTAAAACTTATATGTTCATTCATATTCAAGTTGCTCATATTGTGATGGCAGAACTTTTCCAGTTAGATGCATGAAAAGACCTTGAAACAGTCAGCACGAAGGCACTGCTTTATGAATCGTCTTTAAAACACTAGAAACTAAAAAACATGCAGTTTCTACCACCTGCTACTTGGTGATTTGTTTCCATTAAAATGAAATAAATAAAATCAAGCGACGTGACTTCACACAGGACGACTTCTCGCTGTCTGCGTGCAAGGTGCGACGACTCCACCACTCCTCCAGATATAGATCTTTTCTTTAATTACCAAAGGCCGGTGCGGCTCCCTGCTATACTGAGTGGAGCTGGCAGAGGCTGGAAACACTGGTTAAGCAAATTGGTATTTAACTGGAAACTCGCTGGCCTCCGAGCCCTGCATTATTCATCACCTAGACAAGAAAGTAGCGTTTCATACATCCCTTCAGCAGCAGCAGCAGCAGCAGCAGCCTCCAGAGCAGAGAGGGGAAAAGAGAGAGAGTGAAGGCGGACAGATATATAGGGCAGAGAAATAAAGCAACTCAGTCCACAAGGAGCGAATCCCCAAACACAAGCCCCAACCAAGCGTACCCACACCCCCAGATCCACGCATCCATCCAGCCTCCACACACACCAATTATTGGTTTCTCTGTCAGTTTGTTTCTGTCAGTTTGTTGCATTTGAAAGGGACTTCTGGGAAGATGAGTTTGCTTTTTAATCAAAGTGGCCCAGCAGCCCAATTCTGAGTTTCTCATCCAGCCTACTTCGCCTTTTTTTTTTTTTTTTCCAGTGTATTGGTGCGCGGTGTTTATGCTAGAAATGCAGAAGTCCAGCGGTGCTCTGGAGTGGTGGAGACGGACTAAATCAACCACGAATAAGAGCAGAAAAACTTTAAATGTGTGTTTCCTGCGCTCGTGTAATTTAATCATTTTCATGCTTTCATTTAAAATTATTGGTTTTTTGCATTATGCCAAATGAGCAACACGCTCCTCATTGGTTAATTAGTGTTCTGTACGTGTCGATCAGTGCATGCTGAATGTTACTGTATCTGCAGTGGATTACTTCCATCTGTCAATGATGATATGAAATGCATGAAGGCCATATTTGAATTCCCGGACACATTTTTGAATGTTGGCAAGGTAGAAAGATCAAAATCATTAATTTAATGTATTTATTTATTTTCCTTATTAATAAAAACAGAATTAGTAGAATTCCCCAAAGCTGATCCCTTTTATCTTTTAACACTTCTCCTCACGAGGATTATAAAATTCAACATCTAATATAATCTTGATTACATCAGATTAGATGAGAAAATAAACTAGGTAATTGAGGTTTAGAGTCATTTAATATGCAGCAGAAATATGGGCTCAAATCCACTTTGCAGCATCTGGGCTTTTCATCCAGCTGAAACCAGAACTCTCCTCTCCGCCGTCAATAAATTTAATTTCATTAAAATTGTACTGTAACTAAACGCTGAAGTTTAGCCGGTGTCCGTCCGAGAAACGGGGCTTCATGTTGTAGCCGCCCTACGTTTCGGGCATCCTGTCAGTTTTAAAATGCATTATTGATGAGACATGATTAGAGAAGCCCATACCAGTGCGTCTCTTTGAACATATTTCTCTGAATTAAGTGGAAGTTCGTATTTATATCTTGTTTCTTCTGGTTGCTTTTCAAAATAGCGTGTAGGATTAGTTCTGCTGGATGGTTTTGGAAACTCCAGCAGGCTGTGTTTTGAGGAGAAAACCCACCTTTTTTTATTATTCTTATTATTTTACGCACGTTTAAACTGTCCGCGCCTCAGCGAGCAGCAGCAAAGATGTGATAATTAAAATAATGTTCTGTTCATTGAAGAAAATACAACGCTTTCCGGCAAGCTTCAGTGAAAACATGAAATCACCCACCCTCAGAAGGTCAGAACACCATCACCTGCAGGTGTTTTTCGGGGAAACATCTGACGCTGTGGCCCGCGCGCCGGTCCTGACAGGATGCAAATATTTCCGGTTTGACGGTCAGATGTAGTCTGATGGATCCGCAGCCTGCAGGCCCGCGGGCTCCGTCATTAACTTCCACTGCTGATTCTTATTTAGTGTATCGATGCGGGATGATGAGCATCCACCGGCGCTGGTGAAGGGCTGAGCTATAAATAATTCCGGTGTGTGCGTGCGTGCGAGCGCGTGCGGTGTGCGTGGAGGCCTGTGTGTGCGTGAAAGGGAGGAAAACATTTCGCTCTCCGGCTGTTTGCTGAGGTTTTTTTTTGTTTTTTGTTTTTTTTTGAGGATTTTAATGTTTAGGATTGATAAATAGTTACTCCCATATGATTAGGCTATTACCATGGAAAGCACAAAGATACAAGTAATAATAATAACAGTACATTTTCTTTTCTTCTTTTCATTTTCTTTATATATTTTTTAGCCCAAAATGGTAATTTCCTATGTTTTTAATATATATACTTGTATATAGCTGTTTTTTTTAATCTCTTAGGCTCCATTAAATTAAGGAGACTTTAATTTTCTGTTTCGAAATAATTAGGCGACACTTAGAAGATCACATTTAAATTAAAACTTTCATCCAAGTAGAGTAAAAAATATACATCAGCACACTCAGTGCGACACGCAGCAGGCCGGATATCAGGACACACTCAGCAGCTGCACATACACACACACACACACGCACACACACATACACACACACACACACAGACACACACACACACACACACACACACACACACACCTCACACTCTGGGCTGAAAACATTTATTCTGAAATCCCCTTTTCACTGTTCCGTGTTTCTCATTTTGAGCGCGTGCGTGTGGTTTCACGTGTTTGTTTGCCGGTTGGCGCGCGGGTGTCGAGTTGGGCGCATGGCACAGCCTGCGCGTGTCCGTGCTCACGCGTGCGTTAATGCGTGCGGGGTGTTATTTCTAATAGAGGCCGTGTGACGCGCACGTGTCTCGGCTCGCGCGCACATAGCGCACTCATGGCGGGGAGGCCCTTCTCCTCTCGCGCACATTAAATAAAGATGCGGTTACAGGTTGGGAGGAAGAGATGAAACGTCCGCAGCGGAGCAGATTTTTTTTTTTTTTTTTTTTAATTTTAACAGAGAATATGACTCATGTTAACTTTACGCAGCAAATATAGTGTCTGCATAAACTGAGTGTAAACGCGAAATGAATATTTAAATGGCGGGTGTGTGCTACATTATTGATAAGAATTGAAATCGCATATTTAACGTGAAGCTTGACACAAACGAGACAGAGACGGAAATGTATGCCCGTAACAGGAGTTAAAGTTTAATTTCTTCTTGAATATCAGTCTCATAGTTCAGAGACAGTCTGTCAAACCACCCAGGTCTCCAAATATAAAGTGCAGGAGCCACTCAAAATCAATAAATAACAACAAAAAATGTGACTGGGATTTACTTTCATTTCTAAAAACCGAATTATCATTAGCCTATTATTTATTAATCCGACCTGGACCCAGCGAAGGGACAATGGGCCTGTTTTGGGTTTTATAGACCTATCAAACTCTTCTTCTTCTTCCTCTTCAGCGGACTAAAGACGGGTTTCCCAAGATCTGGGATTCCTGATGTGTAAATATTGATATGGCTGCTACGATATTGTTTTGGCTTTCATAATTCATGCCATTGCATTTTTCATTGCGTTTGGAATTCATTCTAGAAGATCCTATTACGGTTTTTTCTAAAAACATATGACTCCACCACACTCCTGTATCATGATAATTATAACAATAATACTAATAATAATAATAATAATCCATTCTCACAGTCTTGAATCTCCAATAAATATTTCATCACATCTTTCCCCGCATTTTTATTTTCACTAACAACCTGGACGGATTTTTTTTTTATTTTTTATTTTTTACTTATTTTTTTTATTTCCAGATTTTTGTTTCTCATTATTGTTTCATCAGTAAAAAGTCATGATGCAGCGGTGCTGGGTGAACAGTGGGACTGTCATCCTGCTCTCCGCCCATTAAGCCTCATAACTCGGCCGTTTGATCACCGCCTTGCCCGCCCCCGATGCTCATTAGGCCTGATTAGTTATACAATGTTCCTAATTACGGCCGCCATGTTTTAATTACCGCCTCATATGCATAATGTCGTCACCCAGCGTCTCCCTCACCTTCACCCCCCACACACACACACACACACACACACCACCCTCCCTCATCACCCATCCAAATCCATCCTCAGAACATATTTAACACGTTTTTTTTTTGTTTTTTTTTATTATTATTCCTGGTTTTCCAATGGATTTAAACACTTTCCTGCAAACTCACCTGCTCTTGAACAAGCAGCTGGATCTACACCTGCTTTGTGTTTGACCTTTGACCTCCCTGCGGGGCTCCTACAGAAAGAGGAGGTGAGGAGAGTCTAAGGTTATTATTATTTATGTTTATGTTTTATTTGTAGCCTATTGTTCGACGCTGTGATCAGCTTGCATCTAATACACAATGACTTGCACCGAGGGGGAAGAACTGTAGCTTCCCAACATGCTCTTTTAGTGTGTGCGTGTGTGTTTGTGTGTGTGCGTGTGTGTTGAAACCCCAAAAATGAACAGAGGATTTATCTACGAACGTGGCTGATAAATATTGCATTGGCAGAATTGAACACTTCCACTATGTGTTGGCAGCTTGTGTGTGTGTGTGCGTGCATGCGTGTGTGCATGTGTGAGTGTGTGTGTGTGTGTGTGTGTGTGTGTGTGTGTGTGTGTGTGTGTGTGTGGCTGCCAGCATGAACTTGGTTTTTATCTCCATAACGGAACACTAACGGGGTCGATATCCCTCAAGATACAATAAATAATAACTGGACAAAAAAACCCTCCACAAATTAGACCTGCACTGCCCCCCCCCCCCCCTCCACACACACACACACACACACAAACACACACACACACACACACACCACCACCAACACACACATCTACTTTTCCTTAATCCCCAACACACACCCACACACACACACACACACACACACACACACACACACACACCCTCCCCTCAGTCTGGTCCCGTTCCAGCCACGCTGTCAATATGCAGCCGGTTGCCCCATGCAGCACTGCAACAGAGCTGTGAGTGAGTGTGTGTGTGTGTGTGTGTGTGTGGTGGTGGGGGGTTATGTTTGCATTAGTGTGTGTGTTTGAGAGAGAGAGAGAGAGAGAGAGAAAGCCATAGTAATGTAACAGAGGGCTGATTCTCCAAGGCCCCAGCGCTGCACTCAAGACTTGGAGCTTCATTAAAATTTCATCGCCGCAGCGCTCGGCCAAGGTCTATTTATGAAAATGCGCTTCCTTGCTTCATGGAAAACACGAGCCGGAGAGGAGTGGATGGAGTAATCTGAAAGAGAGTGGAATTAACAGCATCTACCGCTTATTCATATAGATTCTGGTCCCTTCTGGGCTGCTTGTGTGCTATCACAAGGCTGTGCTTGGTCTACCCTGAGCTGGTGAGGGACCAAAAGCTGCAGAGACCACTTTCCAGTTGACTTGATGTTTCTAACTTCCCCCGGTGCTGAATGAGACTGAGTTGCATGTTTTCAAACCAGAATATTCTGTGCACAGGGGATGGCAGAGGGTCTGGAGTGTTGCGCTGAAGCCCATTTTTAAAGCTCTCCATCTCTGTATCCGTACCCGGTAAGATTTTTTTGTACAAAAGCACCCGGTGAGCATGCAGCTGAGAAAAGACGAGGAAGATTTAATCCATTTGTCCAAATGAAGCTCGACTGCCTGCTGCAGACAAGCAGTGGGGAATGTGTGAACAACAGGAGACCAATTCAAATAAAAAAGCATAAGAAATGTCTTGAACAGCAGCAGAATGTTTCATGCAAAGAAAGCCGGAATCACCAGTGATGGCTGAACGTCTTCAACCATCTCTGCCTGCTGCAAAATGAGATAATCTCATTTACTTTCCCTGTTCGTAATACGTACAAAACATAAGTGTTACTTCGATTAAGTTCTTTTTTTTTTTGCTCTGTTGCCTGTCGAGGAAGTACGACATCCTGATCCTGCTCCTAAATTATGTTTACCTTTATGATATTCAACATACCTATAGATGATCTCTAACTCGGTTCTTTGAGTTGTTAAAGACGACCATAGAAACACACTTTAGTTTCCAGGAGTTGATGTTGTAAAAAAACATACTGAATACCTTGACAGGGAACAGGGAACTAAAAAAAAAGGGGGGGGGGGGGGTTCCAAAAAGGGAAAACCTTTCACCTGCACCAAAATTTAAATATGCAGCTTTAAGAACCAGAAACTTGATGGAAACCATGAACATACTCTCTGTCTTGTGCTCTCACCTGACAGCATGTGAAATGATAGCAGGTGGTCCTCATGACTAAAGGCCCCTTCGCTTGTCATTGGCAGCATTTCCTTTCCTGCATCAGTTTGAATGACCTGACGCTGGTTTTACAATAAGACTTATACAGTTAATCTGTTTCATGAATGCTGTGTAAGAACAGGTCTTCCATCATAAAGAAGATATCATCTCAAGAGACTTCCTGGTTAAATAAAGGTTAAATGAAATAAAATAAAAAGAACTGGAGCGAGACAGAGACTCGCATGGACACACAGAGCACACAGGGATCTGCTCAGACACTGAAGGGAGTAATGGTTTGTTACTCCTGCACACCTTTGTGGAGGAGCTAACTTTGACAGTGGAGGTTGGTTTGCCATAATTAAGATAAAGTGAATCCCAAATCTGATTGGATTTTAGTGTTAACAGCCATACAGTGACAGTGGCTCCAGCTGTCGCCATCGTGATGGTGCCTGACTGCATAACCTTCAAGCTTATTGTGATTTAAGTGACTCCTGTAGTTGTCATGAACAGGGAAAATAGCTATAGAGACCAAAACCGATTCTTTGTTCCAGGCTGTTTATTTCTGCTCTAAGGTTGAACATTTTAATGTGGAAGTCTATGGGGATTGACTCGCTCTTGGAGGCAGTCTCAAGTGGCGGTTTGAGGAACTGCGGCGTTACCGGTTGTTTTGTTCCATATAGTGGATGCAGTTTCATTAAGCTGGTCTGCTACGTAGCTAACAATCTCGAGTGTGTGTCAGCTAGCTCGCTGAGTAATAATGTCGATTATTTGTCAAACTCACCACTTTTCCAAACCATGTGTCATTCTTTAAAACAACAGATTTACTCTCGGTTTTCTGCTCATCCAAATCAAAATGTGCCTCAAACTCAATGAGATGATGACATTTTGAAGCAGCGCCAGCTTGACAACACCCCACTTATCTTAAAATGTCTTATAAAAGCAGCCGATTCCAGACTGGACGATGCTGTCGGCCTGAAAATGACTGGAGCTGCTTCAGTGAGTGTGGTGGTGTCTCAGCTCAGTGTTTGGATTGGACACAGGAAAACACAGCGGAGGAAAATGAGGCCTCCTGTTTCTTAATTATTTAAATCTAACAATTAACTACGGCTGTCCTGGGAAACGCTCTTTAATCTGCTCATCCACAACAACAGCAGCCACTATCCTGGAGTCTGGAGGAGGATGATCACATGGTAAACAGCAGCCAATGGAGGAAAACACAGAGGGCTTTTTCTTTTTTTTCACTTTTTTTTTTGGTATTTTTTAATTATTAATTCAACTATTTTAGACTGTACAGGTGCTGTGCAGCTTGTCTGCTGTGGCCAGGCTACTGAAAGGTGCCACAGATTTCTTCTAAAATCATTTTCCAGCACAGAGTTTTGTCCAGTGAAACTTGCAGCAATATCAAAGATGTGTTAAATAAACTTGGACGCACTCTGTCATTAATATTTAGGGGATTTTTCTAACTTTATCTCACAGGAAATATGAAAATAAAACCACCATCACTCGACAATGAACAGCTTTGTCACTCAGTGTCTTTTACAAGCATTTTCAGTTAGCTGTCAAAGGAAATCCTGTAGAAGTCACTATAGAATTATATTTTAGCATTACTGTGGATGCAAATAAAACACCTTTAAACAATAACTCCTGCATCAGTTTTATTATAATACTGAAGCTTGTCCTTTTTTTTGTTCTGTGTATAATTTGCATCCCATCACTTTGTCTCAGGAAAGCTCGATACACTGTTCACATTGATTACACGGTCAATTATATATAATTTATAGGCTTCAACTGGAGAGCCGCTCGACGATTAAACTTTGATGAAGCCATGTACTACATTCTTTGTTATAGACCAACATGCCAGCCACTGTCTGGTGGGCAAAAAGTATCTGTAAATATTGACAAATGCACAATACAGAAGTCTTTTTTTTCCTGCTCTGAACTTGTAATATAAGACTGATCCATCAATGAGCTCGTTAACACGTTAGATATTCAGCAAGATTCAAACTGTAGGACTGAATATATCAAATGTGACATTTTAAAGTTGAATTGAATGAATAAAACACTAAACAAATGAGAATACATATCAAGGTGTGGATTTTTTAACTAGTATGAATTTATGTATTGTTATTATTTTTTACCAGCAGCTTATCTTATTTCAATCATTACTGATTTTGTCTTAATTTAGAAAAATAGCCTGTTGTCATTTTGTCTCTTAAGTTTGTTTGTTAACTTAGTTGATTCTTTACTTTTGGTCATATTAAGTCAAAGATTCTTGGTTCTTTTCAGAGAATTATTTCATTTCTTTGTAGAAAGATGATGTGGAGTCCCGTCTGAGAGGGTCTTTCCTGTCCAAACATATGAATATTATTAGCAGGCCTGTGCTGTCAAATGCACATGCGGGAGGTTTTTGGGGGTGCTAATGTTCTGCATATTAAATGTTAATAACTTCATAGAGAAAAGTGTTAAAAAGGATTCGGTATTATCATCCGACTCACTGGAAAAAGCCCAAATACCTTCAGAAGGAGACCAATGCAGTACTTTAAAGTTCACCCTGAACTGACAATCCGCTCTTCATCTCCAAAATAAGAGCCAAGCTTATAAAACCTCCAACAAAAACCTGATCAAGCTTTGACATTTAGCTGCTCCTCGTTTCACTGGTGACCCTTCGGATGCTCCATCGGCCCCTCGTCGGGACCCTTTAAAGGCCTGTATTGGGTTGCTCCGAAGGGATCGGGCCTGAGCTGCTGTTGTACGACAGAAAAGCAGCTTCTTAACAAACACACGCTAAAATCAATAGTATCATAACAGACGATATTCATTATTCATTAATAACGAGTTTATGGGCCGAAACCACCTGCTGAGCTGAAGAAAGAGGGAAAGAAAAATACTAATAATAACACACTCTGCACTGCACGCCATATTTACATCCAATCAAAGAGCGAGAGAACAGTTTTTAACCTCAGCACTAAACTTTGGTATTCAGAGTTCAAAGTGACAGATTTGTTTGAATTTTGCAGGTGAAATATTTCAAGTATGTGCAACACGTTGTGATTTACTTCACTACTTGTCTCAGTGTGCACCATGAAATCCAAATATTTCTGCTCTTACATGATGTTTTTTAACTGTGCTTGTCGTATGAAACATCTTTGACTATCTTGAAGAGTGCTCTGGAAATAAAGTGCATTATTATTATTATTATTATTATTTATTTTCATTATTAACAGATGTGTCTTGTGCGCCTTGTATGTTCAGGAATAAAATCATGTCCAAGACCACAAGTGGACTACAAATCTATTCAAAATGCTTGTTTTTCCCTTAAAATATGCTGCTTTGAATGAGTTGTTTGTTTGTGTCTTGAGCTCCTACTTGCAGGAGAGCTGAGCTTTCGATGTGTGACAGTATCATCAGACAGAACCATCATAAGGCTGAATATCAGGCTTTTTATTGAATTAATGAATGAATATCACACCACAAAATGATGAACTGTATGAGCTGGTTTCTGAATATCCAGCCGGATTCATGTGTCACCATGAACTAAGTGACAAAAACCAAAAAAGAGCAGCAGTGAAGATGAGGCCATGTTTTCCATGAACTCAGTGGTTTAAGCATCCTGAGGAGAGTTCATGGTCTTTTGTTTATGGTTTGCACGTGCTGCTGTTTTATAAGCAGAATCCAATAGTTTTCGATTTTACCTCTTTCAGGCTGACAGAATAAAAAGATGAAGATATGGTGTTTGTGTTTATCTGAACATTTAAATTAAAGACCTTTTTTATGGTCAAAATCCTTGATTAGGCCCTGGTTATACTTTTATTCTGATAACTGACCTTTAATTTCTATATTTGATGCAATGAGGACAATATCTTTATCTTCTTCTTTTTTCCATCTTAAACTGTTTTACTTCAGTTTCAGACACGTTTCAGTTCCCTGAACTGGGAGCAAAAGAGTTTGTGTCATGGTTTCACTCTCGTTTATTGGTTTGCTCTTGTGAGGAGAAAAAAAACTTTTTATTCTATGTTTTTAATTCAGTTTCTTCTTTTCTTTTCATGTTTTATTAAAAAAAAAAAAAAAAAAAAAAAAAGAACATTGGCTCTTTACTGGCTCCGCCCTCTGAGCTCTCAGGTGTTTTCTGCCTTTACCTGAGAAGCGTTTGCTCGAGCTAAAAGCATCAGCTGGGCCTGTGAGACCCGCGTGCGTATTCCTTGCTGTGATAGAGCCGTGTGCTCTTCATAGCAACGTTGATCAATATTAGAGTCACTCAAGTATCAAATCCTATTCATCACCGCTGGGAAGCAGCTTTCAGACGGACCTCCTTCACCTCCAGGCTTCTCCTGTTTCAGAGCAGCAGCTGTCCTCCTCTCTGCGCGCGCACGCACACGCACACACACACACACACACACACACACACACACACACACACACACACACACACACACACACACACATACTGTATCCAAGACACACAGACCGGCTGCTGCTCAGAGCTCAAATTGCACCCGTCCATTAAATCCATCTAAAAAAAACACTATTAACACCTCTATCAGCAAACACTGGCCTGATCAGACTTATTAATTAGGGCAAATATACTTCAAATACGATTTTAAAGTGTTTTAAACAGCTGTATAAATAAATATGTATTTTACCTCCATAAAATTATTTCGAATTGTTCTTCCCAATGAAAGGCTGTCAGAGGATCAAGTAAAACGTGCACGGTTTATTTCAGCTTCTGTCGCTTACACAGACACATTTAAAGCACACTTTCACAAATGAAATATGTATTTTTTTTCCTCCAAAATAACTTAAGTTCAAATAAATAAGGGCAAAATAAAGAAAATAAAACAAAACTTTACGTTTTAAGTGTTAAGTGGTTAAAAAACATGTATAAATAAGGCCGACTATTTCCCTTCATCAGATATCTACAAAGTGCGCTCCACAAAGGTGTCAGTGTTATAATAATAATAATAATAATAATAATAATAATAATAATAATAATAATAATAATAATAATAATAATAATAATAGAATGCTAAATTATTCATTTTCATGAGGACACAAAAGGGGGAGATCAACATAATAATAATAATAATAATAATAATAATAATAATAATAATAATTTGATTGTCAAAGCATCATTGCAGTGAACTTGAACATACAACAGGTTTACACATCAGTGAGTCTTCTAGGCCTAATTCACCATTAACCCGGTGGAAGAGGAACACAAGGGGAAAAAACACATTAAAAACAAACCAAAAATGATCCTACTGGTCTTTTTTAGGGTGTGTGTGTGTGTTTAAATCACCATGAACGTGCCAACACTTGCGTAATGAGGTAGCCACACAGCTATACCGTGTGAATGTGTGTATTCGTGCGTGTGTTCGTGTGTGTGTGTTTCTTCTTATTGCAATGCATTCTCTTGGGGGGGTTATTTTCATATTTTGGAGCCATACACGCGCAGAAAACACCCCTCTCTCCCCCGGTCGAGTAAACCATGCAATGGGTTACAGTAGTTATTGTGCCTCATCAATCAGCCGCAGACCGACGTTTTTACTCGTTGAATTCCCTACAGAAACAAACAGCTGGAGAAAAGACAGCGAAAATTCAACACATTTCAATGAGCTTTTCCACACACGGAGGTGCAACATATTCACAAATATGTACAATGATAAATATAAAAAAGCTATTCCGACTAAGGAGGATAATATCAATTATTCCTCGACTCCCGTCATTATTATGCTTAACTTTTTTTTACCTTTTTGTACAATAATTGCCATAAGATTGAATGGGACGGAGCACGGCCCCCCCAACCCCCCACCCCTCTTTTCCAGTGATCGCTTTCTCAGAGCATCGGCCTGTTCTGTGGAGAAGCATAAAGATTTGAGAGTCTCGAGTTTTTGGACAGGGTCTCAGTCTTCCTCCTGGTCCCGGTGCTCGTCTCCACTGTCAGAATAAAAAGGTACACCGTTGGATCCAGATGTTTCTGAAGCTGCGTGAGGCGGAACCTTCCAAAAACGACCAAAAAGCAGGTCCTGTTAGAGTCATCAGGTGTCCCCGCATCCAAACCTCTCAGCGCCTCTAGAATGCAGCTGACAGACTCCAGAGATGCGCAGGTGGTTTTCTTTGCACCTGCATCAAGAGCACGAAAAAAAAAGGTTGCTGCCGGTGCTGAACACTTTCTCTGAAATCGTTTCCACAATATGTTCAGGCACTGGTGCAAAACGCGGCTGTGAAAGCTTCTCCTTTACAAAGTGGACAATAACGGATCTTAACAAGACATTTGGTCCATTACTTAGTCAGAAAATGTGATTTTTCTTCGATAAAACACAAATTCAGCCAATGGGTTGGTGCAGCATGTTAGAATTTCAATGCAGTTTCTTTTCGGGATTTCTTGAAAGCAAAAATCACTTAAACTTTTATCTGAAGACGTGGAATGACTTGGATGCATTTGAAGTGCACCCCTGCAGGCTGTGGCAGCAGCTCCAGCCTCGGGAACAAAAGGCACAACGGTGTACCTTGTTTTTCTGACAGTGCGCAGCAGCAGCAGCTCGTCTCTGATTTGTCTTTTGGAAACGGGGCACAGACCCGCAGGTTTCCCCACGCTGGTCTTAGTGCGTCGCAGAAAACTTCATTCGTTTCTGCTTTTGCCTCTGATTGCAAAACCAAACCCGGACCACGTTCTTTTTCAGGTCCAGTTTCTCGGCGATTGCAGCGATCTTCTCTGACGAGGGCCTCGGCTGCACGGCGAAATAAGCCTCCAGGGAGCGCTTCTCCGGGGCGGCGATAGACGTTCGTTTCCTCTTTTTGTCGCCCCCGTTGAAGATCTCCGGCTTGGCCATCTTCTCCCTCTGCACCCGCTCCGCCTCCTCCAGCCAGGCCTCCAGGATCGGCTTCAGGGCCACCATGTTGTTGTGCGACAGCGTCAGGGACTCGAACCTGCAGATGGTACTCTGACTCAGACATCCGACACCGGGGATCTTGAGGTTGGCCAGGGCCGCGCCCACGTCAGCCTGGGTCACCCCGAGTTTGATCCGCCTTTGTTTGAACCTCTCGGCGAACGACTCCAGCTCCCGAGGATCGGGCTCCGCGTCTACTCCGCCGGCCCCCAGGGAGCTGTGGGACCCCAGGCCGTGTGGGTGCATGTTCATGGACTGTGAGTGGTGGTGGTGCTGCATGTGGTTGATAGCAGACATGTGGGCGGCGTGGGCGGTGTGCGAGGCCGTGGAGCAGACGTCCGAGCTGGGCATGCCACCCAGGGAGATGCCCGGTGTGAGGTGGTCCAACAGTTCGCCCTCCAGGCCCTGTGCCGGCTGGTGGTGCGCCGGGTGGTGGTGGTGGGAAGTGAGCACCGATGGGTGGTGCAGGTGCGCGGAGGAGGAGGTCGGGGTGCAGGTCATGCTGGTCATGGTGGTCATGGTGTGGTAGGTCGCGTCTGGTTTGAACGGATGACTCTTCTGGGCTACAATGTCCACAGCGGCCAGAGCCTCGGCCCTCTGCAGCAAAGTCTCATCAAAGCCGGCGAAGATGTTGCCCTGAAGCTGCGAGAGGAGCAGAGACAGACCGGTCAGAGGAGGACATGTGGCAAAAATCTACACACTGACATTCAGTCATAACCAGAGTCATTTTCACACTGCGCCTTCATCCTGCACCCTTTCCATGACATCAATCACCTCAATTATGGATTATTTTAAATTTCATGTTCAGACATTCATGATCAGAAAATAACATTGAAAATAACAATAATCTGTTAAAAATGGTCATTTTAATTTCTAGTTCATTCAAAATGAAGCTGTGGGGAAAGCAAGTTTAAAAGGGAAAAACGAAAAATGTGTGTTTAGGCTTCACGTTCGCGTGAACACTTTCTACCTGTGAGATGGCGAAACTGAGAAGAGTTTAAGACATTTTCTTTGTTCCATCTCATCCAGATCTCCAACATGCAGAAGACGTTTTACAGTTTCAGACAATGATTAAAATAAATTTCCATTCAACTTTCACTTTGCTTTAACTTGTCAAACAATGTAATCTAACGCAACTTGGACGTCACAGGATCTGCCCGACGCCTAGAAAGTGTGTCAGCGCGGATGGATATTCATCTAAAATTAATATTTACGATCTCCTGAATAATTTCTTCAGACAATGAAATGAGACGAGTGCGAGTTTGAATATGAATGGGACAATATGAGATAACACGCGCTTGGAGAATCCACGCGCTTCTCCTTCATCTTCCATCCTCTTTCACTTTGAGCAGCATCGTCCACACTTGCCTGAATGAACGATTTGGCTTCTCACAGACGCGCCTGTGCGTCCCTGCGCACCGACTTTCTGCTCCAAGCACCCGCAGTGTTTTGCTGTCTGTGTGGTCATTCGTTGTGCTGCTGGTGCTGTCTGACCCATCCTGTCATAAGCACACCTCGAATGTCTCAAATATTTTGTTTTATGTTTAATTTATTATTATTATATTTTAAAAGTTAAGCTTGATTTTCCTCAGTGTGTCCAAACAGGACGCTTTTCTAGCTCTCTGTTTGCTGGTGGTTTAAAGAGAATATTTTCATTCAAGTGACCAAAATCAGATTTTTCTGCTAAAATAACACGTTTAGTCATATTCTCGAAATGCATATGGAGAACATATTTCAGCTGAAACACATCAGGGCAGAATTCAAGGCCAATGATTCCCATTTGCGTCTGTGCGCTTCAGTCTGAACTCCATATGAAATCATTGACGAGCTTGCCTCAGCAGAAGTTCTCACACTGACCAGACAAAATCAAAACACATTTTTGCCAGGCAGATGTAAATTCTCCACCGTTTGCCCTGACACTCTGGAGGTCGATGGTTTGGGACGTTCTGCTGGGAAGCGACAGGAGCTGCAGCGGTGGAATGAGTTTTGGACTCACCGACGGTGTGGGCAGACAGGCCCTGCGGATGGCCTCCGAGCTGGAGTGCAGAGGAGTGTATTTGGGCTCGTGGAGGATGGGGTGCATACTGAAAGGCTGTTTGCTGTTCATCGACATCATGATTGCAGAAGTGAGGGAGGGTCGCTGTCCGTCGTCCTCGTTCGGCTCCGTCTTGGTTGTTTTCTGAAAAGAAACGCCTCGTGAAGAAGTGGTACAACCTGCCGGACGCAGACTCTTTGAATGGAGAGTCGCTCGCGATCGGGCTCGCTGGTGGGTTCGCTTTAAAACCAGAAACAGGGAAGGAGAGGTAACTCCTGGGCTCCTGCAGGTCTCCTGTCTCCTTTTCGCCCGTAAATGACTTCTATAATAAAGATGCTCTTCGCCTCCAGCTCCTATATTGGACCAATGCCGCGCAGGCTCCTGCTCATTGGTGGATCCTTACTCCCTCCCTCTGGACTCCTCCGCCAATCACGTGGAGTTTCCTCACTGTATCCACGCCTCCAAGCGTGCCAGCCTCACCGGAGAGGAGAAGGATGCGGTGTGGTTGCACTGTTAAAAAAGCGCTCGTTGAAATAACTGATAATCAAACAGCTGCAAGAAGAAAGTGGCACCACCGAGCAACAGTTAGACAAAACAGGAGCCAGGAGTCCAGCGAGCGGGGAAACACCTGGGCCACCACGAGCCTGAACGCTCGGGGGTGAGAAGGTGAAACACACACAAAAAGTCTGCGTCAGACATGTTAAATGAAATGCGTCCCTCTGAGTTTCTGTGTCCCATAATGATCTAAAGACAGTTTAAAGACTATTCAAACCAGCTCATTTGATCTGTGTGGCGTGAAAACGGCCGAGTGTTGATGTCAGCAGAGGCTTCGCCGGGAAACGGTGAGTCTGGCCTTCAAACACTCAAAGAAGATGAATTATTGAATGGCGTGTTTAAATCCTGTCCTGGAGCCCCTGACAGGATCAGCTGCTCGAATATCAAAATGTCTTTTTTAGAGTGTTGCAGAGTTTCCTTCCAAATGCAACAGCAGAGAGGTTTTTAGAGCCTGAGCAGCGGATTCTCACCTTCAGCAGGACGCGCAGACTGATGTGACCCTCACTCACTCTGACAATCCTTCATTTCTTTCATTCACCTCTCCAGTGTGCATACAGAACGACGTGCTGTGATTATTACACCTGGTCTCACACACACACACACACACACACACACACACAGAGAGAGAGAGAGAGAGAGAGAGAGAGAGAGAGAGAGAGAGAGAGAGAGAGAGAGATTCAGCTCCAATTATTAATTAATGGCAGGAATTCCTCCGCCTGAACCCCATTCACTTTCTTGGCAATTAATGCATTAATTAATCATGCTTCATTTACTTTGTGGCTGTATTAAGCCCCCCACCCCCATCCGTCCCTCTCTCTCTCACACACACACTCACACACACTTCTCTCAATTAAAGGATAAACAGGCCTGAACGGGAACTAAAGAGCAGACGATGAAATATTTACAGATGAATCGCGCGGGGTCACCGGGGCGGCAGCTTGTCACTCAAAAAAGGGATTTCCGGCGGCGCGATAAACCGGAATAATTCTGCCAATAATCACCTATAGGCGCCCCCCCGGGGGGGGAGGGGTCAGAGGGTGGACGGAGGGGTTGAATGGGTGGAGGGTCTCCCGTAATCCCTTTTTTAGTGGGATTATGTGGCTGTTGCAATATGTGCAATAATAATAATAATAATAATAATAATAATAATAATAATAATAATAATAATAATAATAATAATACATTTATCCATGTTGTTTATTTGTGATTATGAAATTAAAGACCAATAACAATATTTATTCTGTAAAATGTAAACAATGTTAAATATAAAACATTAATATATATATATTTTTCTAACATGTTAACAGTGAAAGTGCAAAGAATAATTAACTTCAGGGGTGAAACAGCCTGTGTGTCAACCTTTAAAGGCTCTGCTCACATGAATTTCTCCTCTTGTTTTCACTGTGTCACCATGACTCTGGAACAGACCAGTTTCTTCCTCTACTGCACGCTGAGTATTGACAGAACGACAAGAAATGAATGACGCTGTAGGCAACATTTAGATTTTATTCTAAATTCAAAACTACAGTGAGTAAGAGTGCAGATCAAGTGACTTTTGTCCAACTAAAAAATTAATCAATTAACTAATTCAGGTGGGTTTTCACTTGTGTGACTGACCCTGACAAAGGCCTGTGTGGTGAGCATCATCGGTCTTGGTCTTTGGTTGTGGACGCCACAAATTAATTTTAAGTTTAACAAATGAAATCAGTAGGAATTATCAGCCCAATGGTACCAAGTCTGATCTGTTCTTTATCATTAGCTCAAACTGAATTTCGATTTTTATTTAATTTAAGAATAATATCTGTTTAAGGCTGATTTTATTGTCTCCTAAAAGAGAAAATTGTCTCGTCCATAAACTGTAGGTTTCTCCACATTTGGCAACAAAACACAGCTTCAACATTAATGCTAAATACGTTTGTAAGTAACTTTTTAAATTAATTAAATATGATTTAACATTTAGCATCATTCTCTGTAGAGGGTTTACTTTTTAACCCCAAAAGGATCAAACGAGCATGATATAAGTCAGCATTACAATTCAAACCCAGGTGTTTGATTCACTGTTTCATGGTTTTCCAGACAGTTTAAGAGCTGAGATGTGCATCAGGCATCAGGCTGACCCGTCTTGGGTCTTGGCCTTGATGTAACCCTGCCTCCAGCTCTGCTCTCTGGCTGAAACTCCAGCCCTGACTCACCAGCTCACCTACAAAAAGAGCAGCAGTGTCAGTGACGGCCAGCAGGAAACCTGAGCGAGGCCCATTGTCCTGCTGTAGCCGCGGCCCTCCAGAGGGTCCCCAGCACCCGCTCATCAAATATACATCACCCTCCTCCACTGGGACGCCGGCAGGCAGGACGCTCCTCTGGGAAGGCGACACCGGACAACATGCAGGGAGTCCAGCTGGGGTGGGAGGGAGGGCGAAAGGGTGGAGGAAGAAGAGAGATGGGAGGGAGAGCGGTCACGGAAAAGGAAGTTCAAACTTTCAGGTCACCACTTATTAGAAATGATCAAAAGGAAATACACTTTAATCTGAGTTTCCATCCACTTTTGTTATATGAATATTGAATCCACTCTCAGTCCAAAGTCACCGCTTGGTCGGGACCTTTCGGTGTCACTTTTTACAGCACTGGGTACAGAGACACCGAGGGCCAATCTTACAACAAATCCCATCCATCACAATGTTGAAGCAATTATGCAGAATATCAGACAGAGAAAAGGGGAAGAGAATTTGAGCAGGTTGGACAACAACATGGGTCATAATGAGCATTACTTTTCAAACATAATGGACCCACTTTGAGCCTTGATTAATCTGCAGTGTTGGTCATTATTTGGGACGCGCTCCCCGTCTGGGCTCTGTGGGTTTGTCTCTTCACACAATCACTTAAGATATTTGTGACTTAACAACCATCTGTCAAAACCAAGTTGAGTACAAATTGGTAAATAACTTAAGTTTCAGTTCACTCAAACTACAAAAACACGTTTTCACACTTTCTCCTACTAGTCTCTAGTGGGTACAGGGATACCCAGTGCTTTGAAAAGTGAGGCCTCACAAAACTAAAAACTAAACACCTCACTGAGGATCAGATGAAAAACTCCAAACTCAGCTGGCAGTTAACCGATATGTCGTATGTGTGGTTGCACAACTCTTCTCTGTCGGCTGTGCTTAATTTAGCCACAGGAGCAGCTTTTCCGTTGCTCTGTTTGGCGCTAAACTTCAGCTGCAGCATTTTCCTTGTTGTGCCAATCATTCAGCCGCGGGGGTGGTTGTAGTTTTGGAATGAGCGTGTGTTTTTTTTGGATGACTGGTATGTGTGCGAGTGCACCAAAAAAGAGGTTTTTATTCATGTGCGTACGAACAATGTGCATGTGTGTGCACCGCATGTGCAGCTATGCATGGGTGACTGAGTGCAGGATGGACTCTGAGGGATCAAACGTCCGGCGAAGCTTTCAGCGAGCACAACATGGCCGCCACACTGCGTATTTCTGCCACATTTAGCAAATGGACACTGAAGTGCAGCCTTCTGCCGACATCCACCGCAGCCTGAACGCACACCACCTCACGCCGCTCCCTCCTCCCGCCCTCGCTTCCTCCTCTCCTTCCCTTCCTTCCCGTTCACTCTTGTCCTCCTTTCCTCTCCCTCTCTGCTTCTTCCAGCTCTGAATTATTGATAGTGAGTAAAATCTGACGTTGTAAACTTTGCGACCATTCACCAAATCAGCCTCCGCTTCTCACCGAGGGGGCCCGCCAAAGGGTAGGCGGTGTCTAACCACACACTTTTAATGTAATTGCCTGTAGAGTTCCTTGTAAATATTTCATTGTCTGCCAGTACAAATTAAAGACACGAGGCTGGAAGAAAAGGTTAGTTGGTTCGCTCGGGGAGAGATCCTCAGCACTTTACCTGCGCCGGCAGGTTTGGAAAAGGTTTTTGCCTCCAGTCTCTCTTCTTTGTGAGAGGAAACAGAGACTGTGGTGGACGTGCCCTCTGCATGACTTAGAGATGAGAACATAGACACCAAAGTCATCCATGAGTCACCAGCATGCCATCATGCTGTGCTGAATGATGGCAGATGATCTTGGTATATTTTTATTCATATTTGAAGTTCTGTAAAGTACGTCAGTTATGTAACATTCCAAACCAAAACCATGATCTCACCCTGTTAGGTTTAGGAAGCAGCTATAGTTTTATTACCTAAACCAAGTAGTTTTGGTGCTGAGACTTCGGCAAACTGCAACCATTTCACAACATTATCCATTCAACGACAAAGGTCCAAAAGGACGAAGGTGTGGTTCAACCTAAGCCTAAACAAACTGAGAGCATTTCACTCCGTTAACCACACGAAGATGCAGGTCCGGTACGCTTGTCGCTCGTTCTGTCCAACGCTCACATATGTCATTGGCAGTCGACCTACTCAGGCATTTAGGTCTGAGGACACGTTAGTGACCACATGATGTTTAACCACATTTCTTTAGTGTGACATCCTCTCTGGCCACTTTCTTTCCAGTCAGTCAGCTCACTAATCAAACACACAGCATCCATCAGCTGTCAGTCAGCAGGTCAACAGTACAAGCAGGCAGTTAGCTGGCCACTAAACAAACCAGGAAAGGCTTGTTTGGTTCTAAATTCACCTCAGAAACTCTCGACGGTCTTCATGGTGAACGAAGATCATGTGATGGACTTAAATAACTAGCTACCACTTTGCATAGATTCAAAGATTCAACACCTATCAAATCATCAGTGGAGGATCTTTCTATCGAGTCCCATCTCCTCAGTGACTGCAGACTGTGCTGAATCTTGTCCTTCTGTAAAGTTTAGACTGTAAACTTGTGAAATTGGACCAGGATCTCAGGGTCTGTCGGTCTACAGCTGGACTTTTGAGCTTAACGAGGCTCTTTACATAACATCAATGTGCTTCAGGTTCTGTGGATGAGAGAGAAAGAAAGAGACACAGAGAGCGAAGTAAAATATGCATGAAGGTGGTACTGTAAGCCGAGCGACCGAGACGGGACGTTACAGTATCGGTCCTGCTTTGGCAGGGCGGCCATGTTGTGAAATGGCTGGGGAGCACAGGAGGGGTTTCAAGGCTGAGTCTCAGTGGAATGTGAGTGTGTTCAAACCATTAACAAGTCTTCCTCTCTGAGGGCGGAGAAAAGAGCAGAGTCTGTTATTATATTAAGAATTCATTTCTCTAAATGTCACGATAAACAAAAGACTGCGATCATAATCAACTATCAGTACTGTAAGATACGATGAAACTCATGAAATGTAATCATAGAAGCACAAGAGGACCAGTCTGGATCAGCGACTCCTGACATTTGAAGGAGCATCCCTAAATATTAAAAATTGTTGTATAGTTAGTGTTTTTTAGAAAGGTAATCTGGACACCTCTGACTCAGTTGGGGCTAACTCAGAAAAACGATTTGGATCAGACGTGCACATGCTATGCAGCTGTGACACAGTGTGACAGATACAAGGATTCACTGCATGATGATTCATATGACTTCTGGTTGAACTGTTGTCATTCCCGAGGTCGTCGGTGTCTCACACAGATGCACAAAACATTGGTATTTGATGACTTTGGCAAGGAGCACGTCAGCCCTTCCTGTAGGAGACCAGAGTTTATATCTTGTTGCAAACTGCGGTTAATGTTTGCCTTTTGATTTATAGTGTTTTAGTTGCCTAATTCTGACCATATCTTAACCATAGTTTTTGCTATATCCATAATCTGTCTTCAACATGAACCATGCAGTGCAGCCACGTGCAGACACTGACAAACGTTTGCAGAATCATCCAATATCAACGCTCCTACGTGGCGGTATGGAATCGTAGGTAAGACTTGGGTGTGGCAGCAGTTTTGCACAGATTGTTCAGACACAATTGATTCTCATCTGCATGAGTTTTCGCTTTCATTTGTTTTTAAGATGTGAACCCCTGCAGTACCTCCCAGAGTGGATCGTTTGCTCTCAGATATTTGCGAGTTAAGGTTCGGATGGGTGTTGATATGTATTATTGTTTGGAAACATTTCACCTCAGCTTCACCCTGCGCCTCATTTTCCCAGTTTCATTTCAGCTCTTTCAGTAGATTTCTTGTTGAGTCTCCAATCGGTCAGGCCAGGCTCTGGGCTCCAACCTGCAGCTGACACGGTTGCTGCTGCCCTCTCTAACTGCTTATGATCTGTGGCGTCTTTGGCTGACAGGTTGTTTGCATCTTTACCTCAGCTACCAGTGGGTTTTGCCCCTGTGCTGGTTCGTCATCACAGCCGATGACTTTCTTATTCTGCTCTTTTCATTCTAACCACTGTTCTCTCGCAGGGTTATTTCTTATTCACGGTGTTTGCATTTTTCATGGTTACACCTTTCATTATCTCCATCTCTTCATGTGTGTCTCCCTCACATTTCTTCTTCATCTAATCTGTTTCTGTGTCTGTACACATGCTGAAATTGGGCCGCTGATGGCGGAAAAAAGCAGAAGAAGGGGAAAGGAGAGAAAAACAGCGGGCAAGAAGCAAAGATGGGGTATGACAGAATGAAAGAAAGACGGACAGTAAATGAGACAGAGAAAGAGAGAAGACATATTTTGGATCAATAGATTAACTGAGTGCTCATGTATTATGCATCTGAGCCCTGCAGCACTTGCACATAAAGGGAATGTTGGGCAGGATTGGCGTGTAAAAGCTTCATAACCGCGGGCCTGTTTACTCTGAGTGTACAAGGGGACCGCTGTCATGCCGAACCGAGCCGAGCCGAGATGAGACAGGGTCTGCCTGCAAACGAGCCCAACCTGCCACCCAGCAGCATGCAGCCAGTGTTTAAATAAGAGAGGCTGGAGCATGCATGAGACCGTCCACAAATGGTTCACGTATTTGTTTTCACGCTGGACATTTGAAATCAAAGACAGAGAATGACTGTCAGGCAGCAAAGACTTGAAGCCAACCGAGCAGCATCCTAACGAGCGTGATTAGCTCCACCTGGACAGGGAGGTTTAATTCTGAGGCGGGTGTGATTGATTTTTCCTCTCTTCTTGTTAGAACACATACAGAGTGAGGACTTTTAAATTGGCTGAAAGATTGCATTCATACTGGAGCAACCCGAGTTCACGTTTTTGGCATGAGCCGGCTCAGTGTGAAGAATCACGTTATGTTCAGACGCCCCTCAGGTTGAAAAAGAGCAAATGTTTTTCAGAAAGAACCGGCATGACTGACACTCGTCCAGGAGATTTTAATCATGTGTTTCCAGCTGGAGGTGTGAGTTTAAAACAGTAATCAGAAGCTGTTATTGAGTTCAGGTAATCCAAGTCTAAAAATGTCCTGTGTAAATTCACAGAGGGAAAAATCTTCAATTTTGCCATTATGCTGTACAGCAAAAAATACGCTTTGGTTCCTTCTCCTTCCTCCTTCTTCTCCTTTGACGTCATGTACAAGCAGATAGAGAAGAACTTCTATCCAACAACTGCTTTTCTTACCACTGTTCCCATGGTTTAAACCTTTGAATGATCCCTCACCTGAACGTACTGCTTCAACAGGAAACACATTTAAGTTGCTTTCCAAATGCTCTTGATCTGGAATTTTCAATTAAGATTTTAGGCATTTAAAAAAGCATCAAATCCTACATGTAGATAAAGGTTAAAGCCAGTAATCCTCTGACTGCAGATCATTGTGAGAGGAGAGAAAGGGATAAAAAGAGTGCTGCAAAGATATTACAAGTCCAGCGAGCCAGCGAGCCAGAGTGAACTTTGACCTTTTTAAAGCAACATCAGGGGTCTCACGTCACCCTGCTGGTTCCTCTCCCTTCTCCTGAGCTCGACGCTTCTCGACAGCGGCGTCCCGGCACGCCGCGGTGGACCCGGCATCAAACAGCTCAGCCCTCTGAGTGTTTCCCCAGAGAGCCGCCGCGCTCATTTCCATACAAACAAAATCCCCAGCTCCTCTCTGCTCTGTACTACAAGAATAGAGAGCAGTCGAACAAAGGCAAAACAAGTAAACAAACAAAATGATGTATGAACATGTCACTGGGATGATGGGGGAAATAACAAGGGTTACAAGAGCGTATGTATGTAAATGAAAATTAATCATTTTTATTTTAATTCTGCCTCTGGTGTTTGGGGCTGGAGGGAGCAGCAGGAAGAGAGACGATAATACTCAGAAGAATCCGAGGAAATGTGTCAAAGCTATTTGAAGAACCTGCGTGGAAGCTTTGTTTCAGCTCTGCTCCCGAACGCAGCCGTGACATGATGACAAATAAATAAGCTTCAAACACATAAACGACAAGAGGGTGAAAGAATGACGGAGACGGACGGAGTCTTTGGGTCAAAACTACCGGTTCCTGCATTTCCCAGAATGCAACTCAGCAGCTTCTGTTCATCAGATCGTCCTTGCCTGATAAAGAGCCACATCTGTCACACTCCACACTCTTGTTCTTTGCAGGCTTTTCTTTATAAATGTGTTAAAAATCTGCCCAAGACAAGATTACCCTGATGACATCACTGAGATTACCCTGATGACATCACTGAGATTACCCTGATGACATCACTGAGATTACCCTGATGACCTCACATCAGGTGTTTTTTATTCACTCAGACCTGATCTTTACATGTGAGGCTGACACTTTCTTTTTCACTGTGCACACTTTAAAATGAATTAACTGATTTAATGATGCTTGACTTCTGAAAAGCTTTCCATTAAGAAAATATGCAACACATCTTTTCTTTATTAGCATCCTATCAATGCTGGTTCTCCAACACTAGAGTGAACAAAATATTGAATTTTTAATGCACTTTGAACCAGTCCACTAACACTTGACAACAACACCTGCAAAATATCACTGGAATAAAAGCAACTTGTCTTTTAAGCTGCTGCTCATTAGCTGGAACTGATGGCTGTTATTAACGAACGATTACGTCTGTCAGCACAACATGACAAATGGTTCCTTTTCTAGCTCTTCACAGACGTGTTTGCTTTGGCTAAAGGTCAGATGAACACTAATTGTAGGCTTGTATGAGACATAACTTTGACCTCAAAGTGAAAGCTGCTCTTTAGCTTCCATGCTGACAGACATTTCCAATCATGGTTTTCATGTGAACTCGCTTTTACCAGCTGAAACATCCCATCGTAGAATCGTTTGAGCTGACGTTGAACTCGGCTGCTTGGGGTTTTCACAGTCTCAGCTTTCATTTCGGCACATCTGATCAACACCAAACTGGTTTGAGGGGATTGGAGATGAAGAGGGAGTGATGGCGATGACGGCCGCAGGAACATCTGACTGTAAGAGAAAACATTTTCAAAAGGAGACAGAAGAAGAGACAAAAAGCCGATAAGATGGATCTCAGAGCTGGACTCTCTCTTCTTCATTTAGTGAAATATTAATAGTCATTGCCAGGGGCCATCTGTGTTTATGCCCTGTGATATGGATCCGCTGCTCACTGGCTGATCAGGCCGGTTCTGTGATTGTGTGTGGATTCATGGTGGAGGGTATTCTTACTTCACTGTTGGCCCTGATCCTCCCTGTTAGCTGCACTGAGATTATGAAAGTGGACAAGAGAGGAGTGGTATGGTCCTGAAAATTTAACCCAGATACAAACAGATGATTCAAGCTGTGTGTCTCCACATGAAGTTTACTACACACATGCAGTTCCACCTCTGGATGAATTATACTCCCACTGACTTTTCACCCAGTGCCACCATCAGGCCAAATTTTAAACTTGTCCAGTACGCTGGTTTATGACCTGAATAGGTTGACTGCCAATAACCTCCAAAAAGACATTTCTGACCCTTCCTAAAATGGCCTGCATGGTTGTTGGAGAGTACCAGTGTGTAACACTATAGTTGCTTAAGCATGTTAGCATGGTGAAAATTAGCATTTAGCTTAAGCTTCTTTTTTTTTGGTCTTATGACGTGAGTGTGTGTACATCTTCAGCAGGAATGCCCCACTGGGTGCTGAACCCAAAACCTTGACATTGTTTGCGTCCTACTACATAAGAATGAATGACCGTATATGTGTGTTGTGAGGGGGTATTCAGGTCTCACGTATATCACTGGGCTCCAGCTGGTGCGGGACAGAGGGGGGTCTTTGTGTCCCATGTACTCCCCCCAGCCCTCGTCTTCACCCCTTATCCCCATACGGGTACACATCAACGCTACCTCACCTCCCCCTTCCCCTTGACTCCCCCGTCTCCCGCTAACAGGATTAGAGGACGGAAGGTGCTGCTCGGCAGACCTCAGGACGTATATGCATGCGAGAGACAGAAAGCAATAGAGGTGGTCTGTGTGTGTGTGTGTGTGTGTGTGTGACAGAGAGACTGGGGCTTAGTGGGACTATGCCCTCTCTCATGTATGTAGCTCTGATAGACCCCGAAAGCTTTGAGACGGTGGCCCCAAGGGACAAGGGACACAACTGGGACAGCGAGTCTGTCTATGTGACCATGTGTCTCAGCATGGATAGCACTGACTGTTCGCTATGTGAGCGTGCACTTGATGATTT
Organism: Chaetodon auriga; assembly: GCF_051107435.1. Taxonomy (NCBI): domain Eukaryota; kingdom Metazoa; phylum Chordata; class Actinopteri; order Chaetodontiformes; family Chaetodontidae; genus Chaetodon; species Chaetodon auriga. The sequence goes on from NC_135088.1 coordinate 2,510,580, forward strand.
TATGGACTGTTAACAGTTTGCATCTCTGGACACTCAAACATTTCCAGTCCCTCCAAAATACACACAGAAAAATATTAATTTATGAATACAAAAATGGATTAAACTGTAAATTGTATCAAGACAATAAATGCACGTTGTAAATTGTGTTCATCACTGTTGCAGCCTATAGGCAGAAGATATATGCACTCCTTTAAATGAATGTATTTTGTGTCATAACTAGTTTTAACACAGTAAAACTTGGACTAACTGGACTGGACCAACTCTGTCAAGAAGCCTCTTGAACAAGGTGCAGAACAAAACCTCCATCTTCTCCATCAGCCTCCTCTGGGAAAATGAAAACTTGAGGAAAATTCAACATCCCCTTCCCTTTGTCCCCTCAGCGGAGCAGCTGTTCCGCTCGTCCCGTCTGAAGAGTTCCCTTCACGCTCGTTCTGCCATCAGAGACCAAAAGGTGTGCTTGAATGCATGTGTTTAAGGTGTAACTCCGTCTGGTTTTCCTTGGTATACGTGTGGGTTGTATGGATGAGCTTCCAGTGAGTCGCAGCACGCTGTCGTTTTTGTGTTGAGTCTGGTTTTACCTGTAATCAGTCCTAACCAGCAGCCTTTTAGCAAGGCAGTTACTAAGAGTGAGCTTTCTCATTGGCTGCCTGGTGAATTAGTGATTTCATCCATTTAGTGCAGTTTTTCTTCATTTTTTGCCTCCGTCTTTCCCACTTTGGGCTCTCCGGGCTCACATCAGTATTTGGATGTGACAATCTTTCTCAAATCTTAACTCGTCTGCATTAAATAAATAAGTAAACACTGGTGCTGAATTTCAATCCAAATTTCTGCAAAACCATCCAATTTCACACCCCTGTAATGATGTTTAAATTTAACTTTCCCCAGCACTGATGGCGAGTTTTTTTCTTGCATTTGAGAACAGCTGCAGATTAGCCGATTATCATATCACCTGTCACACTCTTCCACTGTATCATCATGCAACAGATGTTTCCAGAGAAACAGAGTAATAACGTCCGACCTGCACCTCTTGTGCAGCTGCAGCACGGGTCCACCTCTAGCCTCTGGGCCCCGGTTTCAAGAGAGGCCTACCTGCCAGTACAGGGTGCATCAGGAGGGCCGGCGCTCTCATTACAGCTACAATGAAATAATTATGAATGGTGCGCCGAGACCTCATCACAGGAATATCTATTGTATTATTTATTCAGCCAGTCCCCTGGTTCAGGGGGAGAGAACACATATAAACTTCCAGGCTCGCTCCTCTCCTTCTCACTCAAGCTCCTGTTTGCTGCTCAAAGCAGAGGTGCCCGCTCGCTCGCTCTCTCTCTTTCATTCCTTCTTTTTTTTTTGCTCTTTTTCTTTGTTGTTTTTTCTTCCGAGATGCGGCACAGGGAGCATCCATCGGGGCCCTGAGGCCTTTACACAGTCAGGCCTGCCAGCTGTGGACGCTCTACACTTGCCCTCGTCTTTATTTTTTTATTTGCTCTCTTGTTTTTCTGTGTTTTTTTTTTTTTGTTTTGTTGTTTTCTTTTCGTACAGCTGGAGTTACTCAATTTTACCAAAGGACTACAAACAAGAACTAACTGGGATTTGAGGGATGCAGTCTTAGTTTTTATAGACATACTTTGGCCAAGACTATATATATATATACATATATATATGGGGTTGGCAAAGACTTCATGAATATTTTCAAACTTCATTTTTGTCATTATGCTCCTCTCATCAAGGAAACATATGTGGCAAAGAGGACTGCTTCTCTGTGGAAAGGGAGCAGGAAAGCGCTGTATGTTAGCCAGACAGACTCTTGAAGAGAAACTTTGTTATGCAGAGCACAGAGGTCACGGAGGACGGTGCTGCAACAACAGCATGCACGCTGCACAAAAGGCCTCATTCAGAGGCAGCGCTGGATGTGTAGGTGGTGCAAGAGATGATGGACAACAAAGAAGGATAAAGAGAGCGAGAGAGAGAGAGAGAGAGAGAGAGAGCAGTGGAGTGGCTGGGATGACAGCTGCGTCATGGGGATCGGGAGGGAGGCATCGCCTGGGGCACAACAGGTGAGTGATGCTGCTGCCCGGCTGACCGTCCGGCTGGTTGGCTGGAAGCACTGAGCGATGGCTAATTACTACTGATTGACCGGCCTGGCTGAGTGAAGCTTAGTCTTACAAATAAATAGGTCGTAGTTACATAAGAACGCTGATATTTTAGCATGAGAAAGTTTTTATTTTCACTTATGAGAGAATGTTCACCAATAAATAAGAAGTGAGTGGGAGTGTTAGCGTGAAGCTAACATCGTCCATGCACAATTTAAATTACCGTCTGACCTGGTGGCTGATTGGCTGATTGAGTCCTGCACGAACACGGAGCGTCACGTTCAAAAGGATCATGTTTCACCTCGTCAGAAACACCTTGCTGGGAGTCTGACTGCTTTTGACAGCACTGACTAAACCCGTTAACCTAAAATATTTCTGACAATGTCTGTGAATCACACAAAAACTGTTCAGGGCAGCGTCTCCATGCACACAACAAGACTGTTTTCACCAAACAGGAGCTGAATGAAACCATAGATGCAAACGTTTTTATTATCTCTAATGACAGAAGCAGATCGACTCCTCTGACAGAAAGACAGCAGGACACATTACTCTCCTTTTAACGTCTTGACTCTTGCTGCCAGTTTGTTTTAGAATTGATTTTAAGATCTTACTCATCACTGTTAAAGCACTTCATGGCCTGATCCCAGAGTATACGTCTTGAGTGACTCTCCCATTATCAGCCCGCTGAGGTCTGAGGTCCAGCCGGCTGTTACAGCAGCAGGAAGGTTTGAGACTGTCGGCTAAAGGCAGAGCTGCAGCTCTGCAGGGATAAACTCAGACTTTAATGATCAGCTCTGTCCTTCACGTTGTTTCTGAAAATCCACCAATTCCATAATTTGATTTGATCTTACTGTATGTGCGTGTGTGTGTGTGTGTGTGTGTGTGTGTGTGTGTGTGTGTGTGTGTGTCATATGTATGTAGTGTACTTATGTTTTTAGGGTTTTTGATAATTATTGTAATTGTAATCATAAATACTTTTCTTGCCGTTTTGTGTTTTTTACCTCATTTTGTTTTCACTTCTTGATCTTTTTTCTCTTATTATTGAATTAAAACATAAATAAAATAACATTTAGAAATTAGAGATCATTATTATTAAAACCATTTGTAATCTCCATCTTTAATATGTTTAAAAATGTGTGCTTTATACATAATGATTACTATTAGAAATACTATTGTTACTATTAGTTTTAATAGTTTTTTGGGCTTTATGTGATACTTATATCAAACATAATGACCATCCTCTATATTTACTCATTGCACAGCAAACTCTTGATGCTGAGTAATGCTGGTATTAATTTAGGATGAGTTCTTGTCTCAAACGTTAAAACTTCAGTTACAGGATCCCTTCAAGAAAGAAGCTTAGAACTCATCCCGTCAGAAAACTCCTTCAGACACATGAAATGGTCGTCTTGGTCAGCAGACTCTCAGAGCTCTGCAGAAATCTCACTCTTATATCTGTCTGGTAGTTATTTCACTCCTGCTGGCTGAGGCTCTTTCTGCCGGTTAGAAAGCAGCGCTGCTTGTTGTGCTCTGCTGGGACAGTTTGGGTGCTGCTTGGGACGCGATGAGCGCGCTCCATCAATAATGCAGAATGTTTCCGAGGTAACTGCCTGGCAACCACGGGGCGCAGCGCTCGCATCCTGTATGGAAGAAAGAGAGGGAATGAATGAGAGGGAGGGCGAGAAAGATGAGACGAGGAAGAGACAAATGGATGAGAGACAGAGGTTTAGGATGAAGGAGTGAGGGAGGAGGGGGAGGAAAAGAAGAAAAAGGGAGAGGCAGAATGTGAAGGAGGGAGAGGAGGAGGTAAAAGAAGATGAGGGAGGAGAGACGGGGGAGGCAGAATGTGAAGGAGGGAGAGGAGGAAGTAAAAAAAGATGAGGGAGGAGAGACAGAGAGAGGGGAGACGGGAGGGATGGGCTCCCATGGGCACTGTGTGTGTGTCCTATAGGCCACCTGTATATTAAACAGTGCAGCTCCTCATTACTTACATGTACAGCATAAATACACACACACACACACACACACACACACACACACACACACACACACACACGTTTCCATCACTTCCAAAGACATTACACTGATTTACATTCATTTCCTGCAGACGTACCTCAGCCATAACCACTATCTGCCAAACCTTAACTTAAACCAAACCTTCCCTTCACCCTAACATGTCATGATTTATGTCACGGGGACTTTGTTCTGTCCAATGTCTCCACAACATACAGAGCAATGCGCGTCCACAGACAGCATCAGCAGCAAATGAGCCTGACAGATTGACAGTGTGTGTTTGTCTGTGTTTGGGTTCCCACCTGCGCATCACCATCGCCTCAGCAGAGATAGTGATGTGTGTTTGTGTGTTATTATATTTCAGTTTTCATCATCATCGAATGCCCTCAGAGGATGTCATTTCTCGCTTGCAACTGCAGATACACAGCGACAAAAATCTGAAGGCGAAAAAAATTAAATAATAAATTTATGTTTTGATGGAAGTGTGACGTCCTAACGTGACGTTCCACAACCTCCCATTAATGCTCTGCATGAAGCATCTGCATTTGTTTATGTATTTATGATGCACACAGCATTTCATAAGCTGTACCTCAATGTTAGCTTTCACCTGACAGCAGATATGAACTCTGGACGCTCATTACAATCTTTTTTCATACCCTTCAAAGAACACATTCAACACGTTCAACATTTTGGGAAGTCCGCTTTTTTGTTTTCTAGCTGAGATTTAGATGGAGAATATTGACGTCGCTCTCAAGTCTGTGTGCGAAGTGTAGAGCTGGATCCAGGAGGTGATTAGCTTAGCTTAGCGTAAAGACTGGAAACAGAGGGAAACAGCTAGCCTACGTCTGTCCAAAGTTCCAAAATAGACTTACCAACAGCTCTAAAGCTTACTAGTTTGCACATTACACAGTCAACCATGTGAAGCTGAAACAAATCTGTGTGTGTGTGTGTGTGTGTGTGTGTGTGCTGCACATCTGTATGCACTGGTGTTTGTATTTACATTTGAGACTATGATGTGTGTGTTTGTGTGTGTCCATCCTGCAGGCCGGCGGTCCGTTAGAGAATCTCTCTGTGTGTTTAAAACATTCATCACTCCCCTCCTCCCCTCATTTGTTCCAATAAATTATTAAACGCTCACCTAATTTTCAATTATTCAAATGGTGGATTTCTGCCTTTATTTCTTTATTTCGCTAATCTTGGGTTTGCAGGCAGATCCGCACTCTTTTTCATCGGCGTAAATCTTCCTCCTGTCTGTCACTTCTCCTCTAACTCGTTTAAATCTTCACCTTCAGCCTCACTGAAGGTGTGAGGTAGGAAAGGAGAAGGCAGACGACGAGGTTTTACCTCCATTAAAGATCACCTGGTTGAGAGCTTTATTTGACCACTGCTTTAATTGAATTAATGAATCCATATTGGGCGCACAGTTCTCCGAATTCCCCCCAACCAAACCTCCGTCCACCCTGTCGAAGGTGGAGTGGGACTCCTCGGCCTCTCTCTGGTGGGACGGTGCAGTCGGACGGCGTTTGCTTCCTCCCCTCTCTCCCTCTCTAAAACACGATTAATACTTGATGCTGTGATGATAGCTATCCCTTGTACGGTAGCATTTGGAGGATTCTTGAGACTATGGGGAGATGTCACTCTTTGTGTGTGCGTGCGTGTGTGCATGTGTGTGTGTGTGTGTGTGTGTGTGTGTGTCTGTGTGTGTGGAGGGGTTTTTATACAACTTTGTCAGGGTGATTAAGGCCACATGTTATTGATTGGCGGACCCCTTGAAGTGCAACATCATCATAAATAATTCTTCTGCCTTCCAGAATAAACTATCACCTTTGTTGGCCGCGCTGACAGTCTTCCACTGAAGAGGGAATGCATTTTTTATGTTTTTACTTGACCTTAATTTAAGTTGTACAAGAGCGATTTCTTATTTACGAGCTCTGGCGGAAATCAACAGATGTGCAAACCGTTTAAGGCATCCAGTTTGTATACGTGTTCACGGGGAAGCAGCTCGCCTATAATCAGTTTGGAACATACTGAATATTTGCTAACTTACGTTTTAGCCTTAAAACGGAGACACTGACTGGATCCCCTGCAGCTTCCCATGTGATATTCTGCCTTTTCACTGGGAAGGTTTTATTTCCAAACATGCACTGATCACTTTGCAGAGGAAACCCCCCTCAGCAAATCTCCCTCAGCCTGCAAATAGCTGTTTGTTAGCGGTGCTGTTTGAAATCAAGAGTCGCGGCAGCAGCAACACCTAAATGTATGCAACTCGTACTTTAAGACGAAAAGTCCTGATAGATGTAAAATGACTTGAACTGGATTTATCTGCATGGACAGTCGTGTCTTTGCAGCAGTGTTTTCAGACACTGTATGACAGCAGAATGGTAAGTTTTTGCAGATTTCTAACTGCAGTTTTGTGCATTTTTATTATTAAAATGCAGCCCTGAACTGCTATTTCCTCCAATATTGTGTGCAAATGTACTTCTCAAATATCTGCTGCTTACTTCTCTCTTTACGCTTTCTGTTTAACTTTAGTTAATTAATTAAATTAATTAATATTATTAAAATATAATTTCCAGCCATTTATTTAGTTTCAGTGTTGCTTGTCTTTTTGTGCTCCGCTGCTTTCCAGACAAACACCAGACAAATATTCAACATTAAGTCATTCAAATGAACTCATCTGCAGCTGTGCTCATCCATCAATAAAAATTAATCAATAAACTTAAAGAAAAATGTATTGATGAAGATTTTGCTGTCATCTGTAAATCAGGCCTAAAGGGGGAAAAAGCTTTAAAGAGCTCTGGACCTCCAATATGGCTGCTGCAGCGTGCATCACGTCACTTAAAAGCCTTCTCTACAAAAAGCCAAACACACCCACACATGTTCAGACAGAAGCAAACACATGCTAACCGCACACAGAGGAGCAGATAGAAAGAAGGAGATGGGCCGGAGGGGGGGACGAAGGAGGGATAAAAGCGAGCGGCGAAAAGTGTCTCTAAGCGTTTTCCTGCATGTGAAGTCGGTCCCTCGGCCTTCTGGGACGCTCTGCTGCCTGTTTGATGCCTTTGAGACGGCCTCATCCATATTGCATCGTCTTTACCATGAGCTCTGATCGCTCCTCATAGAGCCATAACTGAGCGCAGAGAGAGGAGGTGAAGGGAGCGGGGGGGGTGAACAAGAGGGAGGAAGACAGTGGAAGGAAACACCAAGAAAAAATATCAAGAAGACGAGAGGACAGACTGGAAGAATGGAAGGAAATGAAGAGACAGAATTCAAACAAGGGAGAAAGAAGGAGGGTGAGGTTAAATGGAGAGAAGCTGGAAGATGAGAGAAGGAGAAGAGGGAGGAGGAGGAGGAGGAGGAGGAGGAGGAGGAGGGATAATAAAGGAAGGAGGAAGAAAATATTCAAACCTGAAAAAAAAGGGAGATGCTTTTATGCTAAATGACACACCCCCGACTCTTGAGTCATCTTTCTCTAACCTTCCTCACACACACGCGCGCACACACACACACACACACACACAACATCAACCTCCTGTCCCTCTGCATTAGGAGCTGCCTGGGGGCATGCGAGGCAGAGAGATAGCGAGAGAGCGAGGGAGAGAGCGGAGTGGTGCTTGGAGGGGATCGGCCTGTTAAGAGCTGTCATTTAAATAAAGTTTAGCACAGGGAGCGAATGGGAGCAGCTTCGAGTGTGTGTGTGTGTGTGTGTGTGTGTGTGTGTGTGTGTGTGTGTGTGTGTGTGTGTGTGCGTGCGTGCGTATATCTGTCACATGGCATGTAGGATGTGCACTGAGAGAGCTCTTTGTCACTGGACTCATCCCGTCTGTTCGCACTGGCCACAGTGAGCTTTCTCTAATGAAACTACTGTAGCTTGACCCTCACTTTTTACAGCGTTTTGAAGCTCAGGTGATGCTTCAGCTCTCTGATTTAGCCAAAAAAAAAGTGTGTGTCTTCTCCTGCCATTTTGCATTTATCACTGGTGTGTTCTTGCTACAGATTTTACAAAATATTGAGCTCATGAGTCCACGAACGCAACCCCATCAGCTCCCTTCCACAAAGTTTCAGCCCCGCAGAAATCCGAAGCTTTTTCGTTCAACTTGTTTGAAGTTTTCTGTGAACTTTATCTTCCAACATCAGAACAATAACGGTGACTCTTCAAAGCCTTCATCATGATGCCAGGAGCATAATTCACAACTCTTCCTAAGGTGATTAAACCCTCGCACTCCCAGAAGCAGTACAAAGGAGACCAGCAGAGAATAACAAGCTTCAGTCCAAATGTTAAATTTTAAATAAAAGTTTGAGAAAATCTGCAAAAGAAAACAGAAAATTAATGTCCATGTCCCTCCGCTACCATTCTGCTGTAATGAGGAGTTGGTTTGTGGAGATAAACAGCTGGTGGAGCTAATTCAGGTGCATTTAAACCTTTGAAGAAGAAGAGGGCGTAATTAATTAATGATGATAATTAACGACCACCAGTCAAACCTCCTCATCGCTCCACACAAATCTGATGTTTAAGTCACCGTCATGATTTAACTGCTCAGCTTGATTCTGCTGCACACTTTGTCACATTTTGCTTTTATCAGTGGACAATATGGACAGATAGATAAAACTTTATTCATCTGAGCTGAGTGTGCACCTGAGAGGACCCGTGAACAGGTACTGGATATGAAACAAGAATATAGTTTCAAAACTGCATGTACTCTCACAGAAAACATGCAAATATCCTGCATAAAAATTAAAAATGAAAAACTATCTGTGCAGGCGGCGACCTTCAAACTGAATGTGGTTTAAATGAAGAAGAGGAGGAAGTGACGTTAACTCTCATGGAAACATGTGAGACGTGTGTAGATCATATCATATTTATATTATTGCGTGTCGTTCTGTTCCTGAATCATCGTTCATGGAAACAAAGTGCACTGAGCTGACGTGAGAGAACGGGAGAGTGACAGAGAGACGGAGGGAGGGATGATGGGTTCTTTAGTGGTTCTGTGATCTCAGCCACCAGTTCCACAGCTGGTGCACCAGCAGGCAGCCCAGCCTGGCCATATGCTGCCTGGGCTGCTCCCATTGCTCCCATTATCCTCGGTGGAGCGGCCCTGCCCCCCCAACCCCAAACCACCACTACTACCACTGTGCTCTCATACCCCCACCACCACCTCCACCACCACCACCACCACCACCACTTTTAGCTCCGACTCTTATCACGCAAAAAATGAAGTATGCGTACTCGAACACTTGTGTTTTATATCAATAGACATGTTAATCTGTTGATTTTCGTATGAAGTCAAGCTGGTCTTAAAGCAGCATGTGAGGTACTTTTACATGCAGATTGAAGCTGTTTGACCCACCTAAATATTTGATGCTCTTTTCACTAAGATCATAACACTTTTTATTTTATGGATAATCAGTTTTATCACGTCTGTATTTGGCTTTCTTGCATGCATCTGCTCATTTCCAGCTTCAGGTTTTGCACTTCCTGTCTGGAACAGTAAAGATACTTTAAGATGTTTGTTTGTTGGACACTGTAAGCAAAGCAGAATTATGCTCTTATACCTTAAAGACATTCTGTAGATGCAACCGCAGTCGTGTTTCTCCTAAAATCTTGAGAGAAGTGTGAGAACATCCTGTCAGGGCCGACATTTTTTTTTAGTATTTGTCTCTTTTTCACCTCGAGCCATTTTCAGCCACCCTACAGTGTCCATTCACCCTCCCCAGCGTTTACCCCCAGGCTTTTCTCCAGTCTCACAGTCCTCTCACAGTCTCTACCAGCCCCCCCCCCCCCCCCCCACACACACACACACACTCTACAACCAGCCCCTGCCTCAGCCTCCCTCCCTCCCTCCCTCTCTGCCTCCCTGCCTCTCGTCCTGTGTGGGCCCCCGTCAGCAGCTCGGGGTCAGCTACAGTTTCACAATTCCTGCTCTCACTGCTGTCACCTATCTGCTTAGCTGTAACCCCCCACCCCCCACCCCCCACCCCCCCCCACACACACACACACACACACACTAAGCTGCATAACCATACCGCTGAGGCTGCCTTTTCATCTGCTCCCCTGCATTCGTAATTGGCTTCCTTCAGTCTTTGTCTCTCTGTACATTGTTTGACTCTGTGGCCACAATTGAATACACATATTGTTGTTACACTAATGGAGACACACTCGATACGTGATGGTCAAAATGTGCTGTGTTTGATTAAAATTTTACAGACGCTACAAAACATTTGATTAATGGACGGCAGGCTTCAGAGGTCAGGGGTGAAACTCCCATACGTGACCATTTAACTAATTTGTTTGCATGTTTTAATGTTACGTTCTGACTCGTGTGACAGCAGTAATTCACTCTGACCCCTCACGTGTCTAAATTAGCAGAATATTAATAATAATAATAATATCTTTTGGACCTCACAAAGCATTTAAACTAGACAATTTTAAAGCGAAAGTACAGATTCAGTCAAAAATCGTTCATTTCTCAGCTACCAACGAGGCATTTAAATCACAATTAAATTAAAATATACTTTTCATATCTTTGCCAAACCAAACCAAAAATCAGCATTTTTCAGGTTTGTAATATTTTTTGTCGCACTTATTTGCTTCTTTCCTCTTCTTCCGCCTCAACAACTGCCAAACACTTGCAGGTTTTTTGTTTTGCTTCCTGTCTAAAATCCCAGTGGCTTTTAAATCTGAGCGTTAATTCCCACCTTAACATATCTCACATCAGTTTTACTGCAGTAACATTGTGATGCAGCCCTGTCATTGGCCATGCCCTCGAAAACACCAGACTTCAGAAACATGCATGCGTGATTTTAACAGATTTGAGCCTCGTTTGTCTGTCCAGCTCCTCGTCCGTGAGACAGGTGTGAATGTTGTGTGAAAAAAGAAAACGTCAGTACAATAAGTTGTCACGCTTCATATCTTCACTGTACAGGAGTGAAACTGGATTAACGGCCTGGCAGTTAGTTCTCATTACATATTGATACAGCAGAACATACTGTAAAGTGTGTATTAAGTATTAAGCACTTTAAATTTTTCCCACTCTCCAAATTTGTGAGCCAAATTTGTGAGACTTTAATGTTTTATTTACTCGGAGCTGGTGAGCTGCGGTATGATAATTTCTGCCTCTGCTGCGGGGAGTTGGGGTTTCTCGTGTCACACACTTCTGGGTGGCAGTGTGTTGCTGCAGCGCGCACACACACACACACACACACACACACACACACAAATAGAGGCACTTATGGACTGCCATGCATGAGCACAGGAAGAAATACATAAACATGGAATTAGACACACATAAAATCAATACGCATATATAATGTTGATGCTTGTGAGTTTTAGCTCTCGGAGGCAGAGCTGTGCTGGATGCAGGAGCGATCTGATTGGACGACTTAAACTCCAGTGGGCGGAGCAGAACTGTGTTTTGGCTCAGCAGCTTCACAGGTTCTTAACCCTGATAACTGACCGACGATGCTGCACTAATTATTCCCTGTTTGAGATCAGTTTACATCACAGGATACTCTTAAATACTGTCTGATGTAATAAGTTATTAATGGCTTATAACTGACTGACGGGATGTCAGAGGTAAGCTGTGCGTAACAAACGAAATGCAAAGTATAAGTACATACCTGTGTGTAGAAACACACACTGGCAGCGTACCTGTGTGTACCTGTCTGACGCTGCAGGCTGTGGTTTGCGGTTTGCTCCTCCTCTTCGCTCCTCGCAGGAGGCAGCAGCGGTCAGCGTTTGTTTGCCCAAAACGGCATGACAACAAGGTCGAATTTCAGAGAGGAGTGGAGGACAGGAGGCCGAGGGGAGGAAAGAGGAGGAGGAGGAGGAGAGGGGAAGCAAATATGACACCTCTTCTCTGCATCCCCCAGAAACTCCAACACACACATACACACACCTTTGTTTAGTAAACACTCTGCCTGTGAAATATTCATTAGAGCTGGGAGTCTCAGTGTGTGTGTGTGTGTGTGTGTGTGTGTGTGTGTGTGTGTAAAGAGGTGGGAGGTTGCCCAAGAGACGGTCAACTATCAGGAGAACAGGTGATGAGTGTGTGTAAAACAGAGACGGAGGTGTGTCAATGAGCATCAGTGTGTGTGTGTGCGTGTGTGTGTGTGTGTGTGTGCGTGTGTGTGTGTGTGTGTGTGTGTGTGTTTTAACGTGTGTGACTCTTTGAACATGAACTTACTCTGACGTTCAGTTTATAGTGTGTGTGGGCATTTGTACACACTCCTGGACAGTGTGTGTGTGTGTGTGTGTGTCTTCAAATTGAAGATCTGCTGTATTTTTAGGAGCATTTTTCCCTCAACTGTTTCTGAAACTTTCAAGTTGAAAGCTACAGCACATTATTGTTTCATATGTGATCAACCTGAATACAAAACGTGAACACCACAGTAAAATGTGACGTTTGCGTGATAATGTTATATATTATACGTCCGCCACTCGACTGCAAATGAAGAGGAAACGGAAAATAAAATAAAGAATCTGTTCAGATTCTGGAGAGCTCAAGGTCACGGTGAGGTCACAGGTCACAGAGCTCCACAAGGGAAGTAACTGAAGACGGGAGATGAGGGAGGTCAAAGGTCAGACATGAACAGAAAGAGGCAACAAATTGAATCTCATCCTCTTTTCTGCTTCGTCTGCTTTCTTCCTTCTTTCATCTCCCGGACGTCAGAAGTGGCTCTTCTTCAATGTCTCTCTTGATTAATAAAAGGCTTTTCAACGGCCTGAATGTCATAATCTCACACTTTTAAGCCTGAAAACACACACACACACACACACGCACACACACACACACACACACACACACACACACACACACACAGAGTCACCGTCTCTCGCTCGCTCTCTAATCACATTTTATTCCATTGTTTCAATTTGCCAGCCCTTCCATTTCCCTCCTCTCTCCTGATTCTCATTGGACAATGAAATCAGGAGTAAAGTGGGACTGATCCTCATAAATCATTAAGCGAGGTTTGTTTTGCCTTGCGAATGTAATTAATACATAATTAATATTTAAAGATCGACTCGTTTATCAAATTTAATTTCTCCACCGCGACAGATGCAGCGCAACGAGGAAAACAAACAAATGGAGGAGGTGTTTTTGGGGGGTTTTTTGTTTGTTTGGGGAAGCTGAGATGGAGAAAGAGAAGAGAACAGGAAAATAAACAAAGGAGGGACGGGAGAGAAATTAGCACTAATGAGGCAGAATGAGGCAGCGTCTTAATTAGCCGACAGGTTGCAGCTCAGTCCCAGAGGCAGATGAAGTTAACTCAGCATCCCTGCAGAGTTAGAAATGGGCATTTGTTTCTTTGCTTTATCAATAAATTCTGATTGGTCTGACCTCGTCAACTTGTCCTAAACTCATTCTACTCAGATAACTCACGTTCTTTTACGTTCTGTAGAGACAGATGCTCAAATTCAAAGTGGACAAAAGAAGTCTAGAACTTTATCTCTAATTAATTGTGTCTTCACAGAATTAAAAAAATCTGCTTAATCTGACCTGATTTATCCGTCCTCCTCTCTCTCTTGCCCGCCCTTCCTCCTCGTCCTCGCTCGTCCTTCGCCTCTGGAGACCGCCATGAGAGCGAGGCGCTCTGGGCTGTTAAGTGGGACCACTTTACTCTGTCAATACATTCAATGGAGCACTATTGACCTGATCTGCGAGAGGGGCTCCTGGTGACCCAGAGAGAGAGGAAAGATGGAAAAAGAGAGAGAAGGATGACCGAGGGAAGGACGTAAAAAGGAAAGAACCAAAAACCAAGTGAGAATCAGAAAGAGAAGGAATGAAGAAAAGGAGTTAACACATTTCATCTGAGCACAGCTGGAGAGCCGAACACATCTGGACAGTCAGGAGAGATGCATCATTAAACCTGTGCAAATTTAAATGAACTCATCCTCCAAGATGAGTGACGTTCTACAGGAAACATCAGCGTTAGCTATCAGCTGCTCCGTGTGATGAAGCAAGCGCTGCGTTACAGGATGAAGCTTGTTGTAAACAGTAAAAGTGGTCAAAAAATGCTCTCCAACAGCAGCAATGTGAAAGAAACGAGAAGAGAAGGTAAAGAAATGGGTGGAAGAGGAACGATGGAAGGAAGGAAAGAGCATTTAAGGAAACACAAAACCTGGAAAACATGGAAGAAATGAAGAGAGAAATGACAAAGAAATAAAGAACAAAAAGACACATTCGCCCTCAAACTCCCTGAATGATGACGTCTGTCGGGATGCATCGGTTTAGCACGCTTTGTCTGTGTGCACATGTTTGCATGTACTTGCATGAATGAATGTCAGGACAGAAAGCCACACACACACACACACACACACACACACACACACACACACACACACACACACACACACACACTTCCTGGGCCCGCTGCTCTGATGAAAGCGGTTCCTGGCTAATGGGTTAATTTCATTCCACTGCTCTCTGCCATGTTGAGGACAATTAGCCCAGAATGGAGCTGTGAATATTTAATGACATCCACTGGAAGGTGCAGAGAGAGAGGCAGGAAGGAGAGAGGGAAACCTGGGGTGGAGGAGCGAAGAGTCAACACAGAGGAAGAGGAGAGAGAAGTGCCTGTCAGTCAGAGGATGAAGGATGACGCCGGCCTTTTTGTTGTTTTCACTGCTCTCACCTCAGATTTTACTCCGTCACCAGACCTGAGCAGCGGCGTTGGATTAAACTGGAAAAGCCTTGACGATGTCCCACAATGTTTTACTGGACAACAGTGGTTTTAAATTCTCGATATGGCACAGTTTGGGAAAGACTGTCAAATACACTACGGCTGGTATACGACATACTGCAGGTGTATGATGGGATGCAAAGTCAGGTCTCCTGTATCACCACTGAACACCGGCATCAGACATAAAATGCTAAGTGTAGAAATGTCAGTATGAAAATAATTCCTTTGAATTCCTTTGAATATGGGCTGCTGCGGCTGCGTCCCATTCCAAATATTTAACTAAAATACATTTGATTAGATTCTCTAAGAGGTCAAGACAGCTTGCCATTGGTCCATCAAAGGTCACAAAAATTGAACTAGACGTGAACAATTTGCATGGATTTACTGCAACGATGTCCTCTCTGCATCCGCAGTAACTGAAACATTGACAGGTTCTTCGTTTTTGTCTCCATTTCCCAGAGATCATTGGGTCTTCTGTGGATGTTAAACTATTGTTTCACCATGTTTAGTCTGGTCATCCACAGTGGCTGACAATGATCTAACTAGCCTCCTCTCCTTTAGTCAAACTTGGAATCTGAAGCACACCTCGTCCTTCATTTAATGACAAACTTCATGATACTTTTACCCTGAAGTAGAACTTTGAGGTGCCTGAGGACTGCTCCATGCTGGTATCTGTACTCTGAAGCGTTTGTTGACATCTACCACCAGAGTTGACTCAAGCAACACGATCAATTTATACAACTTCTCACTTGGACTTGAGTTCAGCTTCGACTGGAAAGAAAGGGAATGGAGAAACGGGGGGTTGTTTACCTTTACCTCCACCCGGGCATCGTTGCTCTCACTGTTGAATGCAGCTTCTGTCCCCTGTGGACTCCAACCGAAGCCAATTCACAGTTACAGTGAATGCGAGATGGCAGATTGGCAGATGGACTTCTGATCAGACGGAGCGTTCGGTTTGTGCCCTGAGGTGACAAGTCTGATGGCTACACTGTGGCCTGTCAATTAAAGTCAGCTCCAGCATCTGCAGCTTCCACAGAGAAACACCGAAAACTGGACCAAACCCGAAGACCCTCAATTGGTTAATTGATCCTCGTCTGCCAATCAAAAGTCTGAATTATTAATTGAATAGATGACAGCGTTGAGGAGGAGATCTGTGGGAAGAGTCACATTGATCAGGTGAGGAGCTCGGATGCTGCTGGGTTGTTTAGGTGATAATGGGATGCTCATCATTGAACAGAGGAAGGTATTGATTGGTTATTTGACAGCTTTACTAGCTCTCAGTACTCACGCGTAAACTATTATATTACATGTTGGGTTCATTTTTATTTTACCAAAATGTGTTTTTTACAAAGACCTTTTACACATTTCTTGATTTCTTTATTTTATTCCCACAGACTTTTTATCTTTGATGTGATTTTATCTAATTTGATCTTATCAGCTTTATTTTATTGTTTTGGTTGAACATATTGTACCTGTTCTGGAAAGCAAATATTTCAAAACAATAAAGCTGCATCTTAAAATCTTGTCTCAAAGTCTTAGAAACATTAGCTTAAATGATGAACTGAAGTGATGCAGGATGAGTCATTTACAGTCCGTCTCGCTGCAGCTTTGGGTGGCAAAGCTCACTGGATTTCTGGTCATGAAACTCCACATGTTTCACTTGAAGCTTTAACCCAGTTCATCAAACACCTCAATCCTCCAAAGTAAACTTTAAGTCAGTGATTGGAAATGTTTTCACCAGTCATAAAAGGCATGCAGAAAACAATGTGATCCCTCATTTATGGAGGAAAAATAGCAGCCATGGCAGTCACAAATGGTGGAACAAGGCAGATTTGGAGTCACCATCCTGGGGTAAACACCCTGACTGTGGTAATAAGAACCACATACAGCAGCCTCTCTGGTTCAGCTTTACCTGGAGCCATGGGACAGCATATGGCACATGGGCCAGAGGATCAGCTATGCAAAGTATTGAATGCTATCCTGTTACTCTGTGGTGACATACAACTAGTTGTAGTCACTGACAGCTGCGGCTCATGAACGCCACTCTTGTGCCAGGCTTGATTTTGAAACCAGAACAACATGCATGTCTTAAATTAAAGATCTTAAGATGTGGTGAACACGCTGCAGCAAGTAAGGATGAACCGAGAGGAAACTTCCAGAAGGTGCAGCAATGAACTCCTGATTCAGCAAAAAAATATGCACAATTATTTAATATGCCACGCCTCTACAAAAAACTAAGAAAATCTCTATTGATTTGTAACATGCAAACAAGTCCTCGAGTCTCTCCGTGTGTCCGTAAAAGTCCTGACAATTATTGACCTTCCTTTTCATACATAAACGTACAAATGTCCCTTGAGAACGTCCTCCTTAAGCCGACCTTTTTCATCAAAAAACAAGGATTCAAATGAATTACTCTCTGCTCACAAACCTTTTCAAACCTTCAGGTCACCGTCGGTTTTCTATCACGCACTCTAAGCATTTTCTGCTCTTATTCCCTCGTGTCTCTGGATGAAATTAAGCGCAAGAGCATAATGCACCATATTGATATCTGACATGTCAAAACACAGCAAATTACCATCCCATCTTAGAGGCTTGCAAAGTATATCACATCCGCACTCCGAGCTCATCTGGTCCCGTCATTCACCGCTCGACAAATGCGTTTAAGTTGCCTGCTTCTCTAAGCTTTAAGCTACTAACATCCTGCGTCATAACCAGCGCTGTTACCAGGTTCAGGTTCATACACTAAACCGTGAGGACATCTGTGAACATTCAGCAACATATCAGCTGCTTTTTTTAAAAATCTGAGCGATGAAGCTGCTTTTTCTCTGAGATGAAGTTGATAAGATGGTCATTAACGCAGCAAAATCTTGTACCCTTTGGTTTTAGGATGGACTAAAAGAGCAACATGATTCACTGTTCCCAGTCCTTAAGCTAAGCTAAGGAAGCGGGCTGCTGCTGTATCTTCGTATTGAGCGAACAGATATGAGAATGGCATCTTCTCATCAAACTCTCGACTATTGCTTTAATATTAATATTTCATGATTTAATATTCAGCTCTGGCAGATCAGAAAATGGTCATATAAATAATTTTGTGACAGTTTTGGAAGGCACCGACAAACAATGTCTTGACAGATGAGAGATGCTCGTATGGGTCATTTTGGAAGGCGGTGACATTTCAGGGATTTCGTTGGTTAGTTTGGAGGATTTACTGTGTTTAAAATGTAGGAATCTCATGCTGAGTTGATGTCTGACTCATGGTTCTGTCCCACAGGTACATCATGACAATAAGGATGACCTGCAGCTCTCAGGCCACCTGAAGGTTTGGATCTGTGCTGAAGAGTCCCCGAAGAGGAACTGAACTTTACTGGAAGCCACTGTGTCAGCGATACTGGACATGCTTGAGACTGTAAAGCTACAAGATAACTGCTCATATTTCGCCTTTCAGCTGGAGATAAAGGGAATTCTCACGTTTATTTTCCTTTGCATGTTTTCATCAAGTCGCTAATATGCCCGATTTAATGGAAATAAAGCTAATTTAAGCAACAACCTTCAGTTCACAATCCTCTTTCTCAAATATCTCTGTGCTTGAATTCTGTCTTTTGCTCATATTCCCTGTTGTGTTTGGCTGAAATGAAGTGCACGGGCATAATGCACCATATTGATATCTCCACATGTCAAAACACAACAAATTACCATCCTGCCGTCTTGGAGAGAGACTCCCTAAGATCTGATCCATAGATCATCTGCACTCGGCACTCATCAAGCTGTCTCACTCACAGGAGCATTAATGCGTTTTGTTGATATCAGCATTTCAGAGGCCATTAAGACGAGAGAGCGCTGATAGAAAACCTGTATGAACAGAGAGCACAGAAAGTTACAGAACTCCCCACCTGTGTGGTGAGGATTGCATCAGGGACTGGATTTGATTCTGTTTTAAAAATAATATCACAAACACACAGTTTTCAGGATTCTGGCTGTCTGGAAAGTTGTGGTAAGACACTGAAAATGCAGCAGGTTTTGTGCAGCAACTCTTCAGCATAAACTATGGTGTGTTCAAGGACAGTCGGTCACATGATAGGACAAAGATCAGATGACCCTAAAGAATCAGATCATAAAAATAGATTTCTGATTTAAAGAAAGG
Source organism: Chaetodon auriga (assembly GCF_051107435.1). Classification (NCBI taxonomy): domain Eukaryota; kingdom Metazoa; phylum Chordata; class Actinopteri; order Chaetodontiformes; family Chaetodontidae; genus Chaetodon; species Chaetodon auriga. The sequence goes on from NC_135088.1 coordinate 2,529,501, forward strand.
TGACTCAGACGTGCACACATACGGACACACACACATGTAAATACACTCAAAAACAAGACCATAAACTATCAAAGCACCCACACAGAATCACATAGCAACACACACACACACACGCTGTGGATCACAGGCGTGTTTACAGACAGACAGACAGAGCAGACGGATGAATAAATGATGTGTGTGATCTATAATGAATGCGTCTTGTTCATTACACATTCTCACATTCAACAGGCCATTCCACAGGCCACAGCACTGTCCTCACCGTCTGGGTCGTTATGTGGCACATCACAGTGTTACTTAGACCAATGTGTCCGGGAGGAATAAATCATCTCATTGGTTAATGTAAACCTCAGTGGGCGGAGCCTGAGGACCGCAGGATTTTTTTTTTTTTAGGCCAAAGGGGCGTCACACGTGGCTTCAGCCAATAATTTACTTACTTGTAGCGCTAAGAGGATCATTTATAAAACACATAATATAATAGCACAATGGTCAGCTAATAGCTAACTAGCCATCAATTGATTAATGCTACTCAGTTAGCATTTTGCTATGCACGATCTGACTCCTAAGCATCTGCTTGATTATGTAAAACACATAATGATGCAGGAATGGCTAAAATGTGTTTATTATTTACAGAAAAAACAATCCTCATTTCACCATTTATGTCTATTATTTTGCAGCTAAGCTGAAACCCTGCAGCGACTCGTCTTCACAGAAACGTATAATATCACAACATATCAAATGAAGACACCATGAAATGACAACAGGTGATCGAGCTTCAGCAAAGAAATTTTGGAAAGAAACTAATTTCAAAGCCCTGAAAATCTTCTGATGGACGTTGAGGTTCAGAGACAAATTCCAGAGCAGTGATTGGCTGACGGTCGTGGTGACCTCCACAGGACACACAGGCTGAAAGAGAAGCAGGCGGAGGATTAAACAGGAGCTGGATGGAGCTCAGATCAGAGGGGGGATTAGGAGAAAGAGAGGATGGAGGGTGAGTGTCAGAACACCCTGAGGGGTGAGGGGGGGGTGGGGGAGGGGGGGGCTCATGATGATTTTGTGTTGTTTTGTAGATGCTGTCCTCCCTCCTGCTCCTTCACCCCCCTCTGCTCTTCCTACAGGAACAACATAAGGATGGATGTCATGGATGTTACTGATATTGTCACATCTACTCGGTGGACGGCCATGAAATTTGGTGCAGATACGACCAGAGCCCAGAGGATGACTCCTGTTAGCATGTTGAGCAGGCATGTTAGCAATTAGTTTAAAGCTCAGTTGTGGCCTCATGTAGCCTCTAGCATGGCTGTAGACTCTTTGTCTTGTTGGCACATAATCATCCAAACCATATGGGTGATGTTTAGCCTTCTGCTGCATCACCACTTCTTTTAATAACATTCTGGAAACATCTGGAAACTGTGGAGACAAAATGCAGTCAGTATGAAAGTCAAACATTTTCCCTTTCAAGCTTGATGTATGATATCTGTCACAGACTGATGAAGCCGTCCCCACCTTTAATTCAGACAGACTCCGCCTCCCTGGGATGCTCCTCTTAAACCATCATGTTACTCACCTGTTGCCACTTAACCTAATTAACTGTGAGATGTTCCACCAGGTGTTTTCACAACTTTTGTCACCAAGGTCCCAACTTTTCTGAAATGTTTTTGCTGTATTTAATCTTCAATGGAAAATGATGCACGTGTTTTGTTGTCAGGTTTCTGTTTTTTATGGTAAAATTCCTTTGTCAGTATTTCAGAATGTTAAAATTTTAATGTTAATTTTGTCTATTTGTCTGGTTTTATGTCCAAATATTTGATTAATTATGCCTTAGGAAAAACAGCCAAGTGGCAAACAGTCAGCCTGTAAATCCAAATATCTACATTGTATTTCTCATGTCATGTTTTCTTCTGCTTCTTTTTATTCATCTCTCTTCCCCTCGCTCCCTTTTCAGTCATTAAAATTCATTTTCTTTTCATCCTGACTGTAAAAAAAAAAAAACAGATTTCAGTCAGCAAAGCCCTGTCAGGTCAGCTGGGGCAGGAAAGACGAAGGAGGGGGGTATTTAATTGGCAGTCATCTGGAAAACAAGGTCCCCTTTTTAAAAGACTGAAGTGAACTTTGACCCTGGTCCCTGCTGGGGCTGATGGGAGGCGAACAAAAGGACCTGCAGGCCAGCGCGCTGCTCTACAAGTGTTACAGCGCCGGGGGTCATCCATGTTACCATACGCTCATGTCTGGACCTCTTAGAGCGGGCTTCACTGCACAAACACACACAGAAAAAAGTTACCGTCTCAGGCTCTTAATTAGTTCTCGTATAATTGGAGGAATAATCGGATTTTCTTGAGGTTATTGATTCGGCTTTCACTCATCATCTGTTCCAATGAGAGAGATTCAAAGGCTCTCAGAAGACAGTGGACATGACTGTGGTTCAGCTTTGTTCAAGAAAAAACAAATCAACATGAATGAAATAAAACAGTTTTTTTTTTCATCATAGTGGCAGCGTTCCTGTATCATTGTCTCAGTCGTTTAAGGTTTCTGGCGACTCCCCTCCAGCCGTTAACTCCTGCCTGTCAAATCACTTCATCTCTTTGAATGCGAGCGACAGATTCACCTTTTCTTCCAGGCGTCGGTGGATTGTTCAAAAGAGATGCTTTCTTCTTCCTGTCTGTCATTGTTTCCCAGACAGGAGGGACGGCGGCAGCTCAAACCGACACACTCCTCTGGTGTCTCCTTGGCTTTGTGCGGCGCGTGGCGCTGCTCATTGTTAGCAGGTTGGACTTTTGTTTCTGGGCGTGTGTGTGTGTGTCGCCTCAGGTGTGTGTGTGATGACCTGGCTGCTGAGCTGAGCGGGAGATTCAAAAAGCTGAAAGGAAACATGGTAAACTGAAAACAACAGCACGGGGACGGTCAGTGGACATGATTCTGGTCATATATTGTACATAACAGCACATTTTTACCATGTTACTGTCTCATGTTAATGCATTTATTTAAATTAAAAAAGAAACACTCTGAATTTACATGAATTAAAAATAATCCAGCATGCGTGTCTGTTGCTGAAATATGATGCAGATCTGTATTCATATGCAGATTGATTTTGTCTTTTAGGAAAAAAAAATGTGGACGTTCAAATTTTCTTACGTGATGCAGCTGAATATCAGCTAATATCAACAGAATCATGGTTTTCCTTCCACCTTCGTCCCATCTGCTAGTTACTTAATCCTGTACCTGTGATGTTTGCATGAAGTGTTTTAACAAGAGGATATCAATGACTGTTTGCAGTAAAATAAACATTCCTGTGTGTGTGTGTGTGTGTGTGTGTGTGTGTGTGTGTGTGTGTGTGTGTGTACCTGTGCATTGTGTCCTGAGTGGCTGTCGTTTGGCCTGAGGCCTGGCAGATAATGCAGCGTGGATCTATAGCAGCAGCCACATCTGTCTCTGTCCTGCCGCTCTCAGACGAACCTCCGACTGCTGCCATTATCACTATTGACCCGACGCCCTCTGCTCGGTGTCTGTCGCCGTCTGTAAACCAGCTGACCGGCTGAAGCCTCACAGCCGTTTACCCCACAGGAATGACTCCAAACGATGCGTGAGGCTCAATGATTAACTTTTATTTGGCTCTTTTGAAGCAGGCAGATCTGCAGCTACATCCTACAGAACATTTCATTTTTCAGAACTAAATTTGAACTAAATACAGGAAATTCTTTCCTAAACTGCAAAGTTGTGTTAAGTTTACTGTACAGCATTTGATTACACTAAGAAATGAGAAACTTTGCACAGAGAAAAAGTAAAGATCTTCTCATAGTTGGAAAATTCCAATCAGCAGATCGGAAATGATCACCATTATCTGATTGATATTTTTGTCTCTACAAATTTGGGCAACATAATCATATCTGAGGTCCACACTGGCACAAATTTATAGAAATATTTCAATCTATATTTAGTAGAATTCATTATTAATTATGATGTTTTTCAAAAGGAACAACACTTTTACTCTTAAAATGTGTTTTTTACTTCGGTTCAGGGGTCAATATTTCACAAAAGTCCTTTTGGAGTGTTTGAATGCTCATGAATCCTGATTTTACTGATAAAGTTTGTCAAATGTTGTGCCAATTTAGCATATTTACACTTAAAGTAGTAGTAGTAGTAAAGTAAGTATTACTCAAGTGGTACTCCAGAACTCATTGAGTACACTTAATTAACAAAAATGAAAGCGTGCTTAATACATTCTTTAACATCTGGGAAGAATTTATTTATGACTAAACGTGCCTAATCTGACACATTGATCACCTCCATTCACAAAAACACTGTACGAACATGTATGAACAAGCCTGCCGTGCCAGACGCCATAAATCTGTCCTCTGCTGTTGAAATGTGGGAGAAACAAACATCCAGCTGGAACTGAAAGGGTTTCATTTTCTGTTTGCCGTCCATGTTTGTCTTCTTTCACGTTTCCATTGAATTTCTCCCTGCGTCGGGATCAAACCTCATTAAGACTCTCCACCGGTGTCCCGTCTCATTTAGCGCCCTCAGCCGGCAGTTTAAGACGCCATGCTTCAGACGTTCCACATGATGATAAATCACTGGCTTCATCTGCAAGGCATCGCCATGATGGATCATTTGAATCAGTGCAGTGTTACTAATTATCAGAGCTATGGCTGACCCTGCCGGACGTCAACACCCATAATCACATGCTGCTTTTGAGGGGAATGCCAATAAGGAAGCCACATGCTAAAATGTTGGGTGCAGATTGCATGCGACCACTATTGACTGACCGATGGGGAAACGTCTGCAGTGATTGTGAACTAAAGCCTCTGAGATGTCTCATAGATGGGATGAATAATGGGTTTGTAGTTTGAATCCAATCAGCCAATAACAAGAAAGAATAAAGCATTGGAGTGGCAATTTAAAAAGTGGATTACTGTCTGGTTTCCATGAACTCTTTCATCACGGTGTATTCTTTTTATCCTCTTATATTAACCAAAGAATTGTTATTTCTGCATTGATGTACTGTATTGTTTTGAATAAGTGATGAGAATCATGATCTCATTGGTTGGCTGTTTAATTAACATTAACCAAACTGCTAAATCTCCGCTCATAAGCAACAGACCAAATTCTCTCATGTTGTGATTATAGGCAACGCCACAAGCTAGTTAGCTCAGTAGCTACATGGCTAGCTAGCATCCTACTAAGCTAGCCAGCTTGCAATCTAAAAGCAATGCGCATTTGAAGTCGTTTAAAGGGCTGCAACTTTTCATCCAAAATTTAAGCTACTATTAGTCATTTAGCTGTAATTTTATTTTGATCTTTTCAAAGGGAAAAGAGTTTTTGTTTTAAAGTGAAGGCTGTGAAACCGAGCTAAGAAACAAGCTAAAAGTCAGCATGTGACTGGTAGAGGGTTGCATTGTGGTTAATGTTGGCTATTTTGGTTACTGATGGTTGCAGCTATCGCGCTACCTTCAAAGGTCAGGACTGTCCTAACGTCAGTGATGTGAACACCACGTGTAAAACCTGCCTCCACTGATTGTGATTCCACTTCCACTTTTCTCTCTGTTTTGTTATTAAACTCAGCATCATGAAGTGCTGGTGAGACCGAGCCCTGAGGAGTAGCACTTATCTCTCTGTCTGTCCTTCCTGTGGGACACTCTTTGCCCCCCGTCCCCTGTGGAGCCTTGTCACCAGGTTGTCACAAGCAGCCTGCAAACACAACACAGTGTCGTCCCATCGATCAATAAATGAAGACAGGATGAACGAGGTCAGAGAGAGAGAGAGAGAGAGAAGATGGATGAAGAGCGGTCGCCCCTCGTTTGCTCTCCTGTTCACTCTCTGGTCTGCATTACCTGGATCACAGAGCACACACTCCCTGTGGGCCACACACACACACACACACACACACACACACACACACAGTGACATAACCATAGACAGGAAGACACACACATGCATTCGCTCACACACACACACACACACACACACACACACACACACACACACATTTACATACACAGTGGTGCAGCAGGGCACACAATCAATTTACACCACTTAGTTGGTCATTTGGAGTTCATCATCTGGTTTTTATCTTTGCTCTGTATTGATTCCACACAGAGAGCGAGACAGACACTGATTACAAGGAGGGAAGAGGAGAAGCTCTGCAGAGAGGTTGTGTTCATATCATAAATAAAGTTTTATTTCCCTCATATTGTGTGACAGATTAAGATGTAAAAGACATGAACAGTCTCACACGCCTGATGTCCACAGTCTGATTCCAGTCGGTGATTTGTGTGTCTCGACGATCCTCTCGCTCTTCTGTGACTTCGTGTTGCTGCTTGTCACTTTGATCATGAAGGGGACACTACTCCAGAGTGTACAGCCTGTAATATAGTTAAGAATTGAGTATTTATAGCATTTAGGGAACACTATAGATTGAAACTGACAGAAAGGCGGGACTGAGAGAAAAATGCTAAATTATAAATCCACCTGCAGCTTCAGCACCACAGGCAGCACCGTGGATTCATCGATACGCAGCACAGTTGGCTGCTGACGTTTCACAGCCATCGTCGGGGTCATAGACTCTAACTTGAACAAACCTCAGTCAGATAAAAGATCAATGATTCAGCAGACCAGACGAACATATTCAACTAAACAACCCCTCGGCTCCTGCACCCCAAGGCGATGGAGACGGGGGGAAAGCAGCTTAACAAGGGAGATGCATTCTAGTCCTTTTGCTAACAGGGGTGGATGCATCGTCCTCATTTCCCCTCAAATCACCTCCTGTTTGATTCTATTTAAATATCGTTGGATATGTTGGGTTTAAGTCCTGTATGCACACATCATAAAAGATATGTTTATGCCATGAGGCAGAACAATCACCTCAGACTGACTCCGTCTATTTAGAGGCTGCACATGAGTGGAGTTGGCTCTCAGCACACTGATGAAAGCCTGTTGCTCACATGTTTATTCTTCAAAGATCATCAGCTGGACAGCTCCCTGAGTGAATGATTTATTCATGCATGGGCATTTTGGGCAGACGCCCTTTCCAGGATTGTTGTTACTTGCAACATCAAAAACATGAAACTTTTTTATCCTAAACATAAAAAACAAGAAGGAGTCAATGAGAAATCTTTATTCATGCTATCAGGTGTTGTGCTGGAATTACAAGCGGGGGCTCGCGCAGGAGCCGGCGTGCACGTTCTCCGAATCCCATCAACAATGCATCGTGCGGACATGTGCCTCCAGACGGTTGATTCAAGTCCTGTGGGGAGGTGGGTTCAACACAGAGACAGAGAGTATTATTCCAGACTTAAATAAAGACGGTAAATCCTCCTGATCTCAACTGTTAATGAGTATAATCACTGAAAATTCTGGCTACTGGAGATTTGTAATCATGATCAGGAATGGAATATTTTTAACTTACAAATTCCAGTTTCGTTTGCTGTGCCAAATAAAATAAATTTGAAGGACATTTAAGGAAATAAACAACACAATTGGTGTCAGAAATGATTCTCTCTGTTCCTTCGCCCGTCTCTTCTTTTCCACTGTTCAGCTTTGTGATGTTGAAGTCTTCTCGGTCATCAGTCTTTGCTGAACAAACTTTCATCTATTTGTATTTATTTATTTATTTATTTATTTATTTCCATGATTGCTGAACTTGGCTGAACTGTGACCACAATCTAAATGTGCCGTTTTCCTTTTCATGGCTTCAACAAGTTCGAACAATCAACCTGACAGTGAACCACAGAAACCTCTGAGGTTTTGGCATCAGTTCTAATTTCCCAGGCCGACGTGAGATGATCAGATCAGATTATCAGCGGCAGTACTTCACGGTGTGGCTGCTGCCAGGCAAACTGTGCAGCAGGGTTTCTCTATGCCGAACGTTATCCAAACATGACTTAAATTCTAGGCATTTAGCTGACACACTAATTCATTTCTCCAGTGGACTGTGGAAATAATTAAGGTACATTATTTTACTCATAGGCCTATAACTGTATGGGCCTGTGAGAGAAGCCATGCACACTGCTGCACCCATTTTTGGTTCCTCTCTTGGAGAAGTTTGGAGCTTTGCACTACCCCAAGACTTACCTGAGCACAGTGCTAATCCTGTAATGTCTTTCAGAGAAATGTGGTAACAGGTACAGCCAAAAACCCCCACTCTTCACAGCCATGAGAAGTATTAAAACCAATTAAAAAGAAATACGTAGAAATTGGAGGGAATTTTAAAGGGACTTTCTGAGATGAAATGACTGTCCTGAGACAGTTGATAGATAAAGGGCTTCTCCTTTTTGTTTTGGAAATGCAGGACTGGGAGGGAAACAGGTGGGTGGTGTTGCTCCTGCAGCTGTTACCTGACAAACAGGCTGTTTTGCATAAACCTCACGTTTCTGCCATTCGTGCTAGCAGCAGGTGAATGGTGAGAGGAGTCCGAGCCCCAGGGCCAGTACAGAGGGCAATCTGTTAATTAGAGGTGCTCTTAGTCTTGAAAGTATTTCTGTTCTTTCTTCTCAATCCTGCAAAAGCACATTCAAAGATTCAGTTTAAGCTAACGTGCAAGGATGGAGTCTCATGCTCATGAGCTCATGCTGCAGGATCATTAAAAAGTCATGGTAGACATTGGTGATTTTACATGATAATTCATGCAAACTCGACAAACAATATGCGTCTTTAAGCATGAAAAATGATAATTAGATATTTGCACTTTTAGCCAAACATTGTGGAATGAACAGACGTTATACTGCTGCTGGTCTGGAGTCATCAATACTTCATCAATAATCTGTTTATACTAAACAGTGACTCCCTTTAACTTCAGATTTTATCATGAAATTTAGACAGATAATGGCTGAAGAACTCCTACCGAAACCAGCCTTTTATATCACTAATGCATATCATTTCCCATTAACATGGTTTCTGTATCCACTCATATATTTGCTGTGTGTAGAAAACCTCTGGACACACAAACAAGAACTACAATTAAAAGAAAATATCCCTCATGTGCCAAATGATGGCACTTCTACCAGCATAACCAATCCTAAAAATAACATGATATGGTTTGTCTAAGACATGTCATAACTGCTCCAAGACATCAAGTAAAGGGAGAGAAAACCACGCAGCGAAAGATCCAAAGGGTTTTAAACAAGACGTAATCTGAATATTAACATTTTTAATTGAAATAACAAAGAATTTTAGATGAAATTTGGCTGCTTAATCAAAACCAGAAATGAAACCCTGCCCGGTAACAAATGGTTCTAATTAAGTTTTACGACTAAGATGTTGCCTCAGGTAACACTGATAAACATTATCCAAATCTGGGAGGAGTGTGATGTTTCTGTTATTCTTATCTCTGCTGGCAGTGATGGTGAAATGGCATTCAGGCATGTCAAGACTGCACGGCGAGTCGTTACCTGGTACCACCTGAGCCCAAAAAGAGGAACCCTTTTAAATTTGGCTTCCCTGGAACACGAGCGCAGCTTTTCAAGCTGTTTCTGTCTGCTTCCGGCTCAACTTCTGTGCAGAAGCCCGTAGCATTACATGAATGGTGTTCCAGTTTGTTATAATCCAACATAAGAGCCGTCGTTTGGTTAAATCTGCACCTTGTAAAGTATCACAAAAATTCACTTTAAAGTGAAAGCCCACAACAAACAACACAGCCTCGCTCATCCTTGATGTTGTTCATTTTTCCAGGTGTTCCCCCAGGCTGAATCACAATGCTGAAGATTTTATCATGCCATGACAGTTGGTATGTTAAACGATGTTTCTGAGGAAATCTTTCCGCCCAGAATGAATCATCAGGCTTATGGCATCTTCTCAACATTGTTTGAACTTATTATCTCTGTAGCCTTTGTTCGTTTTTGTGAAGCCCATGAAGATAAATAGAAAGAGAACATTTAAATAAACTGCATGCTGTCAGCTATGGTCAGTTTATTTGGCTCATACGTTTTGGTGCATTGACCGTCTTCAGGCAAGTTGTGTCATTCCCAAACGTTTCATTAAAAAAGAACAAAACCTTTGGTTGAACATATTGAACTGAATCTCTTCCTGAAACGATCCGTTCGTTTCTCAGTTCTGCTGAACTCTCCGTCAGTTGCAAACGAGTGATTCAAATCAAGTCAGTGATTCAGGTGGTGAATCCTGTGCAAAGCACTGCACCAATGCCGGCTGCAAAATGGTGTATGATGATTTACGAACATGATTGGAGAGACTTACGCTGTCCTGAGCAGTTAAAGATCTGCTGCAGCACTGATGTGACGCTCAGAGAGTAAATAATGTGTCAAGATACGGACCTGAAGTCCACTGAAGAGGGCATCATGTCAGCTTGACCTGAACGCTCAGCTGTTTCAGTTCAGGAGGTGGGACTAGATCGTTAAGCACTGAGCGATTCGGTGAACGATTCTTTTGAACAAATCTTTGAATGAATCTTTCTCACGAGTCTTTTTAATGGATGTATTCCAGTGCAGTGAAAATACTGCTCTGCAGCAAACACTGATCCTAATGAACCGGCTTTTTGTAGCTTCTCTGTGGACAGGTAACGCTTTCTGCAGCTCACATTTCTGCCCTCTGAAGGCAAAACTGAGTCCTTACACATTTGGATTATTAAATAATTATTCATGAGCAGTCAAAAACACTTGATAATGATAACAACAGTGGACAGATCAGCATCATATCTGAAGTAAGGAAGCACTCTGCTCGAGCAGCTCCTGTCTGATTTTCAGTTGTTTCCTCACAGTATCTGAATCTCTGGTCTCCTCGGTGGTTATTTTTGTGACCTTGTAAACGTTGATGTTCTGCCGGCTGCTGGTGCAAACACCGATGGACAAGCTTTGGGCAGACGGATGTCAAAATGCCAAGAGCGTCAGAAGGAAGGAGATCGTCTCCGCTCGTCCATCTGCCTGCCAGGTTATCCTGTTGCTGATTTATTTTCTGCCTGCCAACTTGTCTGTCTGTCTGTCCGTCCGTCTGTCCAGAGTATTTATGCCGGGGGAGTTTCCCCGTCAGTTTAAATCACCTTGACTGTAACTCTCCCCATCAGAAAAGGGCCATAATCTTACAGTAGCACAGATCCAACGTGTCCATACCTGGGACTAAAAGTCAGGATATCTCATAATCATCATAAACACCCCACCGTCAAGCTAGTCACTGCGCCCCTGAAGCATTTGTTATGTTGTAAAAGATTTCAGGATTTAGAGTTTTTATTTCCATAATTTGACTCACAACAGCCTCTACAGCTGCTCCCCCGTCATCCTCATATTTCATGCATTTTTCTCTCATCATTAGTCCCACCTGGAAAACTCTGGTTGGCTCAGCTGTTTTTTCCAGCTGGAGAAACCTCAGTGACAACAGCAGACCCATTTGAATCACTGATGGATCACTTCCTCAGCCAAAATTAATTCTATGCAATAAATGATGCAAGAGCATCGTAATAACCTGCAACACGCTGAGCAAACACCACGTTTGAATTATGTCAGTTTGGACTAATAATGAAAAGCTCTGAGGTGAAATCTCATTTACCAGAGAAGTCTGTCATTCTTCTACAGTAAAGAAGGAATAAATTGGTGCTCGAGTCGTCTGTCAATCAGCTTCTCCTTCTTTCTTTCTTTCCCTCTCTCTGCAGCAGGCAGAAGCCATCATATCACTCCAATTCTTTGCTCTGCATCTTCAATGTGTGTGTGAGTGTTTGTAGTGTGTAACAGTACAATGCATCATTCATGTCATCATCTTTCTTTCATGCCGGAGGGGAGTGCGCTCGGCTCGCCTGCCTCTGCTCGTGTGTTTGTTCACACATGTACGCTGAGCGCAGGTTCAGGGGGAAGCAGGTTGTAGTCGTCTCATCGCCCCGACAGCCCGACACTGGCGAATCCCTGCAGACCGCCGCTCAAGTGACCCCCCTTAATCTCCTGTGATTGACACCTCTTAAGATTACGACATCTCCTGCCCTGCGACAACTGACGGCTGAAATTCTGAAACTGCTGCAGCAAGTCGCCCCCAGGCTGCACGCGGAGATCAGGAGGAGGCCGAGGAGGTCCCTCAGCTCCTCTTCCTCGCCAGTGCTCCAACCTCTGACCTTTAAAGGCGCGACCTCCTCGGATCGGTTTGCCGAGTACACCGGGTCGGTCATAAGAGCGCAACTTTAATATTTAATCCTTTTTCTGCACTCTGTGTAATCCACCCACACTTCTACCTGTTCCATTGCCCCAAAGCAATGAGTGACAGAAACATAGCAGGGTATGAAAATTTTAAAATGTACCAAAGAGACACACACACACACACACACACACACACACACACACACACACACACACACAGGCTGATGCTGATTGACTGCTTGACGCTGATCTGTCTCCTCAGACTATGAAATAATGATGCTGTGATCCACTTCTCTCTGTCCAGTCCCTGATTTCTCCTCACCATCGTATGCTAGGAGTCGAGGTCCCTCATTCCCATCTTCTTCTTCTTCTTCTTCTTCTTCTTCTTCTTCTTCTTCTTCTTCTTCTTCTCCCCGTTCCCATCTCAAGCTCCTCTTATCCCCTCTCTCCTTTTTGTACTTTTTCTCACCCCTGCCTCTCATGCCTTACTTACAGTTCACTAAATGTGTAAAAAAAAATAAAGTCATTAACAGAGCAAAGATTTAACAAGAAGACACAATCTGACACAAGAGTTACTTTAACTTCAGGCTACAATATACAGCAAGGACACACAATGAGGGATCCTCGTACATTAAAATAGCTGCACTAAGTCCACAATTTCTTTATACGACGACACCATGGAGTCTATTATCATACTTTATTATTAGGACAGACAAAAAGAGAAGCTGTGGCCAGATCTCCTTCCATATTTAAAGTGTGTTTGTGCTTCAGGGTAACTCAAGGTTCGTGCAGTGAGAATTAAATGTTACTGTGATTACCTGCAGTTTTAGAGACCCTGCACGTGGATTTAGATCTGAGGCTGAGCTGGTGAACAGAACAGCGGAGCTGAGCAGACAACATGCGTGTTCATTCGCTCACCTCTCAGCACGGCCAGAACCTGCGACATCTGAGCTCACGCTGTAGTATTAAAGCATTATTTCTCTCACAGCAACATCTCAGGCACGACCACAGCATCTTTAAGCAGACTCTGAGACAGCAGATGTGGGAAATCGGACTGTGGAGCTGCTCAACCTGCAAGACAGCCAAATTCTTGATCGTCTTGACACCCCTGAAACTCACAACAGCCATTGATCTGCCAGAAATTAGACCCAATTCTAAAATTAGTCATGGAAAACCAATTTGGGATTAAAATCTGGTTTAATCTGCACAGTGTCCCAGTGGCCGGTTTCACACCAGCCAGCCAGAAAGAAGCATTTTCGACATAGTACAAACTTGATCACCTGTCAGTCAAACAGCGTCGGTGGGACTATGATATTTTTCTCTCTTTCACTTTGTGTGGTTTGAGTTTCTGCAGCACACCTGTCAAAAGAAAAGAGAAAATAAGAAAACAACCAGCAAACAATGACAGGAAAGGCGTTCATGACCCAGGCAGCAGAGCTGGATGTGAATATGTCACAGTTTCTTTTCTCAGTAGATTAAAAGAACGAGCAGATAGATCACTCTGGAGGAAGTTTTTTCATCCATCTCTGGAGGGTCTGAATCTATTCCGCCTCTTTGCCAGTTATTTTCCCACTTTGCACAGCGGCCTCATTTGGGAAAGCATCAGAGAGCGATTGTACTGCTGGTAAGTAAAAGGGAAGGTTATGATACACTCCTGGAGGGTTAGTGAAATAAATAATTTCCCCATTTTCCATTTCTCCGTTCTCATAAAAGCATGTTGGCAGCAGCATCAGCTCTTACCCAGAGGCTTGCAGAGGAACACGACATTAGCTCGTTACTTCTGGGGATGAGGAATGGCAGGATGCTCGTACGCTTGTTGGTTTGTGGCGAAGTGCAGAAGTCTGCAACAAACAGAGCAAGGAGGGAAAACAGTGAAGGAAGGAAAATGAGAGCTGGTTGGTGATGAATATGAGCAGAAAAACTCGCTCTTGTTGCTGTGCAATGTTGCAAGCCTGTGCACGTGTCTGTGTGTTGTGCTTTGGCTGTACTGTAAGTGTGTGTGTCTCAGAGGTGTAGTAAAGGCAGGGAGTGGTGGTCTGGGGGAAGGAAAGGCAGACTAATGGATATTATACTAATGGGCAGCAGCAGTACAACTATTCTGGCAATTAGAACAGGAAAGAGAACGAGCGAGGATTGGTGATGATGGACCTGGAGTTACTGCTACCACTCAGACCCCTGAACTAATGAACGCAGCACACGCAGCCCATCAGCTGCACTGGACGTCAAAGTGATTTTTCACTTTGAAAGGTAAAACATTTTAGGAGAACAGGAGATTCCATTGCTCCTTTAGCGCAGACGTTCTAAAGGATACAGTCAGGCGGACCAGGACGAGGAGCTCTGTGCTGTTGTTTTGTGAGATGAAGCAGCAGACTGTAGAAAAACATGGACGACTGTGATGAAGTAGAATCTTCGAGGCCAGAAAATACATCGTCGGGCTGGAGATGAGGTGCAAAAGTAGTCAAGAGTCAAATTGGAAAACAAACATTTACTTTATATTTCTATTCAAAAGGAGGTTTTCTCATTCACGTCACTGCAATCAAAAGCAAGCTTTGTGGCGGTTTGAGGAAGAGCAGCTTAAAGGGAAAGTCCATTAATGCTACACGTCGTGTGTTTGAAGGTCTACAGGAGTGCGACTGCACATGTGAAAGCAGCTGTACGAAGGCTTTTGTGCCAAAGGGAGCTGTGAAAATCTGATAAACTGTGTGACGTCACTTGAGTCAGCATCAGTCGAGGCAGACGTGAGCTCACCAGACCTCTGAGCTAGGCTAGCAGCTCGAGGCTACGTTAGCCGCTGCTAGCGTAACAGATGTAATCTGAACTGTCCGCAGTCAGGTTGTATTGTGGGTAATGTAAGACAGTATCTCTGGTTCTGCTGCAATGATCGTTATATTTCTGAGATAACTACACTGCAGGAGTCTAGACTCAAGATATCTCCTCCGAGGAGATTTCAGTAGCACATCTACAGTCCTCATTCTGTGCGAACTTGCATTGCATAGCTCAGTCGAAGCTAATATGAGACAGTTTCAAAGTTAAAATAAAAATTCCTTAATATTGTTTCTCTGACAGCGTCTCTTAACACAAAGAGGGAATATTTTGAAAGACGTCCGCTTGATTTGACTAAGTCAGATTTGCTACCATCCACTGTGAATTTGCCATGCCAATAATATGCTGCATTTAAGATTTTAAGTGAGCAAAGGAAGGAGATTCACATGCATTCAAAGCAGAGGATGAAATGAAAGTGGGAGCTCGTCACTCCTCGCAGCGGGTCCAGCGTTCAGACCACATGCTGCATGAATCTCCAGCAGCGCACCGCTGGGTGAGTTTGGTTAACGGGAGAGGTTTCGACACTCGCACTAACTTTCATTACAGGCACTGAAATGCTGGATGCAATTTTAATGAAGCCTTTTCATAAACCTTTATACTAATGAACCACAAAGTCAGTTAGGGCGGTTTATTCCCAGTGCAGGGCAGAAAACTGAGGCCGAGTTTGGAAACATTATATTCTGCTGCAGTCACAGCAGATCTGGATTATTCTCTTATGATTAGCATCAGCGGTGGGTCAGCTCACAGCTCTGCGGTGGAATCATCAGACTGGATCGTTCACACGGTTCAACGTAACATGAATTTCTCCAATACAATTTGTGTATATTTAATAATAAGCTCGCTAACTCGCTTGTAGCTGCATCAGTTTTAACATATTTAAACATTTTTCTGTCCAGTGTTACAGTCAGCATGTGATAATGTGATGCTCTGTCTTTTTCTGGAAAAGCTTGTGAGTATGAAGTTTTCTTCTGCTCTCACTTTGCCTGCAGGTGCACAGAGACTGTCTGCAGTCAGCGAAACACACCTGCATTAATGATAACCCCACACGTCTGTCTTTCGTAATTTCCTACACTGATTTCTTGTGTGCTTGCTGCAAAGAACTATAATATTAAATTGAATTCAGTATTTAGTGTTTGGCAGCAGCTACATCAAAACTGAAAAAGTGTTTCCATCACCAAATATACAAGAGTATATATTTATAGAGCAGAAATCCTTCACTTATCTGATCAAAGTCCACTTGACACACTGTTTACATTCGATTTTCTGTAGGCAGAGCATTGCCTTCATGAAGTTGTGAGTGTGTACGTCACTCTGCACTGAAAATAAAAGAGCAGTGTGAGTGAAGGACTGAGACTGTGATCGCTGCACGGCTAGTTAGAGCTGAAACAATGGAGAGTGAAAATCACAGTCAAATAAAAACTGGAAGCCTGTTCCAGAAAAACAGCAGACGTGACAGGACAGAAAAGTTGGAAAAGCTGTGTGCCAGGACATAAAAGTATGATTCAAAAATAAACTGTCAAACTTTATCGTTACATTAAATTAGCTGACAAGGTGAAAAAAGTCACAACACATTTATGAATCTCTCCAACTTCACTGACAAAGACGCACGCTGACACATATCAAGTTATCTCAGTCCAATTAAACAACATAAACATACCTTTACCTGCATCTCAGCAGCACTTTGGATGAATTGTCTTGTAAATTATTAACAACATTAATTGTAAAAGTACTACAAAGGTACCAAATACAGTCAAACAAAGTAAAAAAAAAAAAATGTAACCCTGGAGGCATTTCCAGGTGACAGATTCTCCTGTTAATTTGCTTGATGATGTTTTGATTAGAGCAGGTTGTTGAGCTCATTAGTGCTTTGTGTGTGTGTGTGTGTGTGTGTGTGTGTGTGTGTGTGTGTGTGTGTCTGTATCTGTACTTGTGTGGCTCTGTGTTTCTGTGTAAATGTCTTAATTACGGGGAGGTGGCAGCATTTCTTGGTCATGTCAGGAGATTTGCCTGCGACGCCTCTCAGGGCCCTTCTGTCTGTCTCTGTCTTCATTAAGTGAACATCAGGTGCCAATTAGCTCAGAATAACTTGTCCCTAATATAAATATGGCTCCCTGCCAAGTGGAGGAAACTGTGTTGACTGGGACCCAAGAGCTGGTCCTGAAGTCTGACTTCTACTGCCACCTGGTGGTGAGTCGGGCGTCTTACACATCGAGCACGAGCGGCCCACCTCTGCTCTCTGCTGGCAGGTGATCTACATTGAAGCTGATGGTAGCCTAAGGTGATGTTAAGGCTGATCATGTCAGGGCTGCCAGACGATGAAACGCTTCTTCCACAGCGGCCTGGGAGAGGTGAGCGTGAATTCGGAGGAGCTTCTGTTAGAAGCAGAATTAGTTTGTTTCCTTTAATATTTTTTGGCTGAGTGGTGCCGGCGCAGGGGTGGAGAGACAGAGTACAAATGTAACATACACCTGTTGTCAGAATCACCTTCCTGACATGGAGTTGCAGGCTCTGTGCAAACACTGATGTGTTGAGAATCACGCTCTCGCCTTTCATCTGCACCGATGGAGGTGGACCGGAGAGGTGAAGCTGTGCGGAGATCAAAGCGCTGATCTGGATTCACCCCGTCGAGCTCTTTCATCACAGGCGCTCTTTATATTTTCTGTTGACGTTAGAGGAACACATAGACTTCCTCATACAGATTACCCAAATTTTGCTTGTTGGACTATATTTTGATTTAGGTTCTACATTCAGATCGTTGGGTTTGAAGTTGGGATCATTTCATTTTGTCCCTTTACGCACTTTAATTCATCTATGCATTGACAGCTGAGGACTACAGTTCCCAGAGATCAATAGCACAGCTTTGTCACCATCAGGACAATTGAATATTTTGATAATGGATTAGTCATTTCAGGCGTTTATGGAGCGAAACATCCTCTTCATAAAGCTTCTTAAATGTAATTATTTGCTACTTTTATTGCTTTTAAATCATTGCACAGTGAATATTTTGGGGGTTTGCTGGTTGGACAAACAAGGTTTTTGCAGACTTTAACTCGGGTTCTGGTCCTTGATCTAAAGCTGGCCTGTGTGGAGGCTGGAGCTTTAAAATCATTCACAA